>NW_022709638.1:139462-173843 GCF_011630105.1 Anneissia japonica | reverse complement strand
AAATTATACTAGGCCTATTGTAATTGATTTATGTCTAGGAACTGACCCAGGTGTTAAAAAATAAACATTAAATTGCTCATCAAACTCAACAGATGTTCTCCATTTTCAATGGAACCCTCCCTTCGTAATATAGTTAATGGTATGGTTGCTGCTGAGGATGTCAATGTTCTTGAATATGAAAAGATATCAGAAAGTATCATCTCTTGAATGAAACAACAGTCAGTTTCCTTCATAAGTTTAAAAGAAAGGAAAGAGCCAGGACTTTAGCAGATGCAGGTGCCATTGTTGTTACGCCTGACAGATCTATAGAACCTGGACTCTTATTTCAAAGATGTTTCATTGTGTCCCAAAACTGGGAGCCTGTCTTTGGAAGAAATGCTTATATTTGAGCTGAGTCCCTTTCGCCCATCATTGTTTGAAGGAAGGAATTTGCTGCGGAAAGCAGATAAACCGCAATTACGTCATGCAATTGTTGATCAAGGGCAAAAGAAAATGTCAGATATATTATTATGTAATAATGCCTTCCCAAAAACTGATATGCATGTTTTTGATGGAGGTTCATTTCTTCATCGACTGCCCTGGTAGAAGCGCGAGTCATACCAAGCAATTATTACGTCTTAAAATTGCAAGCTAGTTAGAAAGTATGCATCCACAATAGTAGTGTTTGATGGCTATGGAACAGCAACGACAAAATATATTACCCACTTGAGGCGTGGAAAAGCTGACCACTTTGATGTCAAATTTGACGAATCTACAGTATTTGACACTTAAAGAAAGAGAAATTTTCGAGTAATACTAACAACAAACAGAAATTTATCAAAATGCTTGGAAAAGAGCTTCAGTCAGCAGGTGTAACAGTTGTCCATGCACCGGGAGATGCTGATGTCCTCATTGCAACTACTACTATTAATGCGGCCAAGGATAAATCAGTTACACGATAGGACACAGACCTTCTAATCCTCCTTTTGCATCACACCAGTCTAAGTTCCAATAGGATAATTTTTAGGTCGGACAAAGCATCAGCTAAAACAGCTATAGATATCATTCCATTAAAAAAAGCACTTGGATCTAACCTCTGTTCAAAGCTTCTGTTTTGTCATGCATTTACAGGATGTGACACTACATCAAGAATATTTGGCATTGGAAAGAAGGCAGCTTTTAAAAAGCTTGTTGATGATGATAACGTTCTAAGCTCCGCAAACAGTGCAAACCCCATCCAAACCCTGTGATAGTGATTGAATCACATAGTGTAGGACTCAACTTGGTATCTCAATAAAAAAAATCTTAATTTTATGTTTGTCACAACCTATTTTTGGGTAAAAAGGCCATTTTTTGGGGTATTGCTAAACCCCGCAAGCCCTGCATACCCCGAAAACCCCGCAAGCCTCCGAAAACACAGTGCAACCCCATCCAAACCTTGTGATAATGATTGAATCACATAGTATAAGACTCAACTTGGTATCTCAATAAAAAAAATCTTAATTTTATGTTTGTCACAACCTATTTTGGGGGTAAAAAGGCCATTTTTTGTATTAAAAAATTGCTAAACCACGCAAACCCCTCAAAACACAGTGTAAACCCCATCCAAACCCTGTGATAGTGATTAAATCATGTAGTATAGGACTCACTTGGTATCTCAGTAAAGGAAAATGTTAATGTTCCATTCGTAACAACCTACTTTTTGGGTAAAAATGCCATCTTTTGTATAAAAACATTGCTAAACCCCGCAAACCTCCAAAAACACAGTGCAAACCTCATCCAAACTCTGTGACAATTATTGAATCACATAGTATAGACTCAACTTGGTATCTCAATAAAAAAATCTTAATTTTATGTTCGTTACAACCTACTTTTGCAGGGTTTAGCAATTTTTTAATACAAAAAATGGTGCTAAAATCTTCACTTCCAGTAGTCAGACGAAGAAGAAGATTGAAGAATATGGTCGGAAAGCGATGGTGGCTCTCTTTGGAGGAAATAGCGGTGACACATTATTAACCTCTATGAAGAGAAATTGTAACAAGAAGGTTGCTGGTTCAAAATCATTTGTTGGGCCAGAGAGACTGCCACCTACTGATCGTGCAACCGATTTTCATAGTCAAAGGGTATATTTGCAGATTATGACGTGGTCTATGAATGATACAGATATGGTGCTATCAGAGTAGGGATGGAAAGAAGACGACAACCACCTAATTCCACAAATGAAAACTGAGGATGCTATTAATGTAAACTATGTATAGGAGAGCGATACAATTCCCGTTGTTTTAATGGCTAAATAAATATATCTGACTTTTAATGAAGGGGTAGTATACTATCATAATTGTAATGGTCAAACATCATCATGGGATGGTAAAGTATCATTTCAAAGTCAGTTACTATCATTATTGTCGGTTACTACAAATTTATAGTCAAACACTATCATTAGACATTATTTATAGTATTCATTTGAATTCCTTAATTACGCATAGTAACAGTTGCTATGGTAATACAGTATTTATAAACTAGCATTGTCAATATGAATGAATATGAACAAATAATGCATATGCCAATTTTGAATAAGATTGGTAGACATGAAGTCATTTTATTTTATTTTATTAATTATTTAAATTAATTTATTTATTTGTTATTGTTACCATGACAACTACATTCCTGTTCCAATGGCAATATGTAGAATTGATATAAGGGGATGTGTAAGTACATAATGCATCAGATGTAACATTTCAAACAAAATATACATATTTTTTATTAATTATTTCAATTTTCCTTAGTTACGCATAGCAACGGTTGCTATGGTAACACGATACTTGAAAACTAAGAATATCAATGGAATTCTCTTTAGTCATATGATAATTCCACAAAGTTTGCTTAATATTGATGGATATTAAGATATTTTAATTAATTTATCTTAATTTCCACATAAGATGACCCCAAATGACCCCTTCTGATAGTCAAATTTCACGGGACTTTTTTTCTGTGAGTAATCACATGAAGTACAATCCAAAAATGTAGAGAAACTTTTGTACGCAATTACTTCTAGGTTCCACCCTATTTTCCATCCACTATTTATAATCATGAATCTTCGATTAAGGCCTATTTTTAAATAGGTCTTGTCAGAAGATATGACACACGTTTAAGGTGGTTGCTAACGGGAGGTAAATTATTTTAAAAAATCCAAAAATTTAAAAAGTCGGGAGGTAGTGGCTTACGAAATGTATAAAATGCACTAACTAGACAGGGAGAACAAACGGGACCATATGAGAATGGGGGTGGTCGCACAGGAAGGTTAAACTGTATATTATACCAGGGAAGAGTATTTACACTCTTCCTTGATTATACCAATTAATGGTGTGATAAATGGCGATGCAACAGTGCATAACTTGAGGGCATTGAAGTACATGCCTACTGGTGAGATCAAATACAAAGTTGAATTATCAGCAGATTCTACTTGGAGTAACTTGCCTCAGAGAATCAACATTCCAAATATTCCACTGTTGTGGGTCAGGTTATTTGATGGCCCAGTACCAATCAAGGCTCGCAAATACAACGACCTACAATCAATGAAGAACGTCCTCCCACAAGATTGCCATGATTATTACAACAATCTACCACATGAATAATGATTGTGTAAGATCTTATTACACGTGGAAATAATGCTGTTATCTTGTGTGTGGCTTCTACAGAAAAAGTTCTACCCCATAGCTCTCATGAACAATCCTTAAATGATCATTTTATACACAGGCACAACTGCCTATGTCCTGTAATATTTAGTGACAAATGCCTATGTCATTGATGAAAAGTGCCTATGTCAAATTATCGTTAATGTCATTTATGCCTATGTCATTTCAGTCCGTGTGAAAACAACCTAAAGCAAAATAATTTTCTGCATCATTACTGTACTGCTATTTGATAGTTTTGTCAAAAGAGTTTATAATAAAGACACGTTTTTGAAGATATGAAAAGGTTTTCTGTGATTTTCTCAAAAGTCCTAAAAATGACTTAGGCAATTATGTTATTAGTGTGACGCAGTGTTTTTATTAGCAAAATGGATAATGATTGCAATAAGATGTATTTTTTTGTATATCAACTTAAATTATTATTGTACGAACACCATTCGACATGCTGTGTAATGACACTTCGTGTGCACCGGATCTGAGGCAAGGGTCTTCAGTTACTCTGTAAATCATAAAAGGAGCTTGCATTTCATATTATATTTTTTCACATTACTGATTGACTACTATAATAAGGTTTCTTTTTTTAATTTGAAGGGCTCGGGACCATCTTGCATGTAGAAAGTTACATATTACCAATACACCAGCTGTTATTAGGCCTACTGGGAGTAGGTGTACAATCGTTAACGTAACAAAATGAACTGAAAATCGCTGTGTTTTGTTTTATTATGTCAATAGCATTTTGTAATTTAATATCATTAACAAGATGTTGGCCTTCCAGTGCGTAGAAAATGCTAGAAACACAGGTCTATGTTTACAGTCACATGCTGAAAAAAATCACAGGCCACAGGAAATGGCGTCACCACTGATGTTGCATAGATTTAAATATTGTCCGAGTCTAGAATTAAGTTTTATTCTCATTTTAACTTTTTGTTTTTGTTGTTTTACTAAATGAAGAAAAAAATGAAGGTCCCATTAAATTTGTAAAAAAAATAGATTTTAAATAGAGATAAAAAGAAAATTACATTCGCTATTTTATTCTATGAGTGCCGTTTCCGGCCATCTAGAGGTGCCATAATCATTTTCTTACCTCAGCCCCAACCATGGTGGGGCTGAGATTGTATACACTCCCCAACTATTGAAGTCCTTCCCTGGCCCCTTTATTTCAAATAACTCAATCCGCCACTGATAATTATATCTTTTATTATTTATTTAGAACATTAATGCAAACATGATTAAGAAACAAGCGCATCTAAAATCCCACGATGGAATGGCGACAGGGATCCAAAAAAGTTCCCCATAATATGGAAACAAATCTTCCGGGGAGGCTCCCCTCACCCCTCCAGTTATCTGCTTCTTATCCCCTGGTAGTCCAGAACATTTTGTTTGGTTGCTTTTTATTCTTTTTACTAATTTCTTAAAAATTGGATATGTTGTAGAATAGACATCATTATAAAATAAAAAAGTATGTGCCACAATTTGTTTTCATACGCCCGTGGGGGAGGGTTAGGGCGGGGTAACCAGGAATTTTAAAATGGCCGTGATTTTCAAACATTTTATTAAAATAATTTTCACAAAGTTTTTTTTTTTTATTTGTTATTTCCAAAAACAAGAGAAGTCCCGTGCTCAAGGACACACAAAAGCACATAACAACAAAGGACTAAAAAAAGAAAAAAAGAAAACAACGATTGTTTTCAAAAACAATCACTCAATATATGAAAAAAGCCTTCAGAGTAATACCACAATAACATTTTTGACATCTTTTTTTAAAATTAATTTTTCTTCCCTTCTCCCTCATCTTTCTTTTTCTTTCTTTTCCCCCCAATTTACACTTTGAATACTAGAGAAGTTTTCGACCTTCTTATAAGCATAACAAAACATTTTCCTTTTTAACTTGGTGTATTGAGGCAGTGCCATAGGAAACCACACCGGAACACAGAACAATCACTCCCGGGACAAATACTCCCACTCCGAACCCGCCGCCAATCCTCCGCATTAAAAAACACAGAGAACCAAAAGCAAGCCTGGACCAAGGGGACCCACCCCAGAAACAACCAACCCACGACCCAGTGCAACCCCCCTCGCACTGCCCCACTTCACTAACTCAAAAAATCCAAACCATCATGACAGTACGCCTGTCTCCATAAGAACAGAGGACACCTTGGGTATTTTTGGGGTTTTTTTTTTATCATACTTGAATAACCTATTCGACCTACACATAAACAATCCCATAAATTTACAACCTTCTTTAAAACCTAAATTTTACCTTTTCATTGTTTTGTTGTTGATACAAATAGATAATCCCCTGGGCAATTCAGATAAAATTAACTATTTTAATTTCATTTAACAGTGAATTTATACGGAGCTTTTTTCTCCATGGCAATATTTCTTTCACACTTGAAAAATAAAAATTTAAGCACAATTTTGAAATATTGAAAGCCAGCTGAAAAAAAAATATTTTTAACAGCAAGTCAGGTTTAAGATAATTATCCCCAAAAAATAATTGATTTGTAATCTAATACGAGTTTTTGTTGTATTGTCTCAATTCACCAAATTTGAAAATTTGTCCCTATTAGTTTTACTCTATCACAGTTAAACAAAAGATGTCACATTGTTTGACTGTGCATTTTACAGAGTGAACTAACATCATTATTCAAAATGTTCATACCAAAAAGTCTTTTATTTGTCATAAGGCAACTTTTGTTGATTTTATACTGAAAATCCTGGGTATTTGTATCTTAACTACACTTGAAAGGTAAATAATATATGAATCCACTGATTTTCATATATGATAAATTCACTACTCTATTATTTTAATTGGGCGGTAGGTGGTTCAATAAATCTACAAATTAATATTTGATATATTGCTTTTGTTGTTATTCTTTCCTCAAATATTTGGAGAACCTTACGTTTACATCCTTTCTATTTTAACCCTGACTATGTCATCTTCCAAGTGGGTGAAATTGCATCAATCACACTTCTCCATTTTAAAAACTAATTCTTTGGTATGCCTCTGGTAAGCCAGAAGTCAAAGGAAAAAAAATCCCCACTATCATTAAAAAGATCACTTACCAATTCCATCCCCCTGTTAATTAGCGAAATATAAGGTCAGGGTTTACCATTATTTCTAATGTTGAAATTATTCCAAATACATTGTGAGGTAACATTAACCTCATAGAGTTTAGTGAAATCAAGTAAGACACAAACACGTCTTAATATTGAATTGTGGAACAGTCTTTCATGCAAACATCTATTCTTCTTTCAAATTATATTTAAAAAACTAAAATTCATTACAATTTGATAGGTTATGCCCAGAATAGTTCCTCTAAGACTACATGTTGTATCATCTGCATATTGTATATATAAATTATTTTACAATTACCTTTTTGTTTTTATTTTTTATATCAGTAAATAATTAAATAAACCCCAGGACATATAAGATAAAATCAACTATTTTACTTCATTTAGCAGAAAACTTATTCATATTATTTCTCTCCATGGCAATATTTCTTTCAACTTGAAAATGAAATTTCAAGGAAAACTTTTGAAGTATTGAAATCTAGCTAAAAACTTTCCAAAGCGACTCCCAGAAATGATTTTTTTTATAATTATTATGCGTAGGTTCAACAACAAATCTGGTTTATGAAAAATTAACCCTAAGAATAATTGATTTGAAATCTAAAGTAATTTTTTGTTAAATTACCTCATTCCACCAAATTTAAAACCTTCTCCAAATTGGTTTTACTCTGTCACATTTAAACAAAAGATGTCTCATTGTTCACTGTGCATTTTACAGAGTGAACAGACATCATTATTCATTTTTTTTATAAGGTAAAGTCTTGTATTTGTCATAATGGAATTTGTGTTGATTTTATACTGAAAAACCTGAGTATCTGATCTTGACAACACTTAAAGGGTAAAGAATAGATATAATTCCATTCAATTGGGCGGTAGGTGGTTCAAGATTGTAGAATTGCGCACTTCTCCATTTTAAAAAACAAGTCTTTGTTATGCTTCTGGCCAGCCAAAGTCAAAGGAAAATTTTTCTCCATTATCATTAAAAAGATCACTTACCAATTCCATCCCCTGTTAAGCAGTGAAACATAGAGACATAGTTTACCGTTAATTTTAATGTTGAAATTATTTCAAATACATTGTGAGATAAAATTAACCTCATAAGGTTTAGTGAGATAAAAGTAGGATACAAGCACAGCTTTATAAAATTGTGGAACTACATTCTTCGATGCAAACACCTGTTCTTCTTTCATATTACAATTAAATATCCACCATATGGGGGCCAACAAATTATTTAAAAGACATTTCCAAGCAGCATTACTATTTTGATAGCGTTTGATCCATTGGATTTTTAGTGCTTTAAACATGGATTTGATATCGACCATTTTTAGTCCTCCATGCTCTATGTTGGCAATAAGCGCTTTTCTTTTAATAAAGCCCTTACCTCCTTTCCACAAAAAATTGTAAACAATTTTGTCAATCTTATTAAAAATGTTAATTTGAATGTGAATAGCAGAGGCCAAAGAAATGAATTGAGAGAGCCCAAAAGTTTTAATAAAAATATTTTTCCATGACAAAGTGAAATGTCTGGTTTTCCAAATGTTTAAAATTGTATTTAATTGTTAAGTTTAGGTTCACAAATTTTTCCTGCAGCTACATAACTATTGTAAGAATAATACACGCATGAAGCCTTTATTGGTTGGTTTAATGTGAGCCATTCTACGCCAAATAGTTTTTTTTTTTTAAACAAAATCTATCTGACCCCAACCACATTGCTTGTGACTTACTTGCATTCAATGTCAAGCCCGAAGCACTGCCAAATATATCCAATAAATTAAATAAATTATGCACAGATTTCTCATATTGTATAATTTTGATTTATTTGTCCTTTACTGAAATACCTCTCATATTTGCGTCCCCCATGATTTTACAAGATAAAAGTTCAATTGCTAAACTAAAAAGATACGGACTTAGGGGATCACTTGTCTAACCCCCCTACCCACAGGAAATGAGTTTGAGCTTGTGCCATTATTTATATTACAACTGGTAATATTTGTGTACAAAGTTTTAATATAATTTGTAAATTGTTCACCAAAATTCATGCATTTTAAAGTATTAAACAAAAAGTTCCATACCAACGGATCGAAAGCCTTTCCGAAGTCAAATATAACATAATTCCTGGCTTGTATAAAAGAATTTCGTGTAATCTATTATATCTGATATGGTACAAATTGCTTCCCCAATATACATTTTTGTTAACAAATCCACTTTGATCATTGTGAAGGTTAATTTTGTTCTGCAAAAACACATTATTTTGTATTCGAGACCTGTAAATGTCTTTATAATAAGCCTTCTGCAAGCCAGGAATATCTATAGGATTATTTACTTTATCCCATCATCGGTAATCAGTTTTGAACAACGTTTTTTCGTCCCATTTCTGTTTCCAACTCAAGGAAAAATGTATTATTTTTCCACTTTTTCAGCCCATCTAATTCTAACAACAATAATCCCCTCAGTAACTTTGTTATCTAACTCTTCTATTTCTTTCAATATAGAAATTGAATGCAAAGTATCATTGTTTGGATTCTTAGCTAAAGGTTTTCCATGATACTTAATTTCTTCATTGAGACAGAAAGTTTATCTCTCCATTTTTTACAGTTTTGTTTAGCATAGAGGATGGTACATTCTCTAAAATTAAATTTAATTCCTTCCAATTTATCCGTAATAGATGACTCATTCAACCACATATTTAAATGATCTGTCATCTCCTTAACACAAATTGCATCATTTAAATAAGAGTAATTGAACTTTCAAAAACCAGGCCCCCTCTTAAATCTTTCAATAACTCAATAGTTAAGGATATTGCTGAATGATCTGTTCTTATACCTGGTGATATATCAGCACGATTTACATATTCCTGCAAATTATTACTGGTAAAAAAATAATGAAGCCTACATTGAATAAGCGGGTTGGTCTGCCTCCACGTATATCGATAGGCTGACGGATTCCGAGCTCTCTAAATATCAGTAAGATCAAACGTATCAATAATATACATTGTTTAACCACTCTATCTTTCATTAAGGCTTTACCACCCCCTCCCTTTTTTATAAAGTTGAACATTAATAATGCAGTTAAAGTGACCTCCAAAAACTATTATATCTTTTTATTCAAAAGTATTTTCTAATAAGATGTTTTTAAATTAGCATAAAATGTGTTTGCATATGCTCAATATTGGGACCATAGATATTTGTCAAGCTAACAGTCATTTTTAATAAAATTCGTACTTAAAACACGACCAAATTTATCTTTATAAGCCTAATTGATTCTAATATCTCTGTTCTTCTGGTTAAGGATTGCAACCCCTCTACTTTACTATTACTTTGAGAAAATAAAAATATTTCCACCCCATCAATGCTGCCAAAGATTTTCAATATCTTCATAATTATGAGTTTCCTGAAGTAAGATAGCATCCGCATTTGTGTTTGTACACCATGAGATACGGTCTTTAGGTTACCATCCATCGTTTACAATATTTCTAAAATTAACCCCATTTCCTTCTTAATACATAAGCAATTATTAATGCAAAAAATCTGCCAGAATATAATTTCAACCTTAACAAACAAATCGCAAAAAAAAAACCAAAAAACAAAAACAAAAAACAAAAACAAAACAGAGAGCACACACGCAAAAGACACAAAAGAACATGAAGACGTTCAAGAAAAAATTTCTCACGAAGCGGAAAAACACATACAATAAGAATCAAGTCCTTTAAGTTCTCAACCACTAGCACCAAATTATTTCATATAATTTCCAATAGAATCAATTCGCTTAAAACGACCTTCCTCAGTTTTCAATAATAATCGTGCGGGACAGATCAAAGCACTTTGTAGCAAATTTCCCATTTTTACGAAGCTGATCTCTCTCAAGGTAATTAAATTCTTTCTATCGTTTCTTACAGCTTCTGTCACGTCACCACAAATAAATATTTTACTTTCTTTATATCATTTATTTTAAATAATTTTGGGGGCTTTTCAAAGTACTTCCTCCCTGTCACAGTATTGGAGAAATTTCACATGAATATTCCTAGGCCTAGGTTTCCCTCGATGACTGCTTTGAGCTCTCGAAATCTTACCCATTGGCCTACGGTGTGCACGCTCAATTTCAATTACCGTCTCTATCTCCATTTCCACTTTAATAAAATCACTAATGAACTGTTGACAGTTTCCCCTTCACTTTCTTTAGGCACTCCCCACACAAAATTATTAATTCTACGCAGTCTACATGCTAAGTCCTCGACCTTTTATTCTAAGGCGGCCATCTAAGATTTGAAGCACACATTCTTTGATTTTCTTTCAATTTGTCTAAAGATTCAAGTACCTTATGCAGACTGTCTTCAACCTCATTAACTCGATTTTTCATTAAATTTAATCCTGCTTCTACATTATCCAAGCATCTTAAAACAGCCTGCAACAGCTTCGTCACACTATCTAATTTTTTGTTTATTGGGTCACTCACGTGCACCTCGCCGCCTTCACGGGCATCGCCATTTTGAATGCCTGCAATTTCTTCCCGCTCCACACCGGCAAACTTTGTTTCTATATTTCTTTTTGACTTTCTGGTGCCACCTTTCCCCTTTTTTGTCACCCATTACCATTAATTAGGTGATCTGAAGTGTAATGTACCCAATGATTCCCGAAATATTCTTTCAAAAAGGATCAATTTCTGGCTATTTGCAAACTACAGGTACAGTACGTCGTCTTCAGTGTCATGCGCAGAATGCTTAATTATTACAAAAAATTTGACATTAAAAAATACTAATGTATAAAATATTTTTTCATATAAGTGACAATGAATATAAAAATATTTCATTTCAAATTTAAAAAATTGAAATTCAAAGTGGCCGCCATTTTAAATATTTTAGCTATTTTTAGCATATATATTTAATATATAAAATTAATGATTTAATTAATCCCATAAAACAAACCCCTTTCAAATGAAAAATTAATTTAATAATTATAATACCCAAAATAAACAAATGTGGGAGGGGCTGGTGAAGTTACACATTAGTTGACATGCAAATTAGCTCAAATATGCAAATTAAAGATAGACATACATCATATCGTCAACGTTTTCACGAAGAGACACAAACTTCAATTACGACGAAGTCAACGCTTTGAGAAAAACGCGTTTGGAGTGGACTACTTCACAAATTTGTAAATTTCCCTATTTTTTAAATATTTTGTTTACATATGTAAAGCATTAAACAATCAAAAAAAAAATAATTACACATTTAATGTGTAATTTATTTTCTTTTCTTTAATCAACCTGTTAATTAGTTTGTGTCTGTTCGTGAAAACGATCAGAATAAACACAACATATGTTATTTACACGTAGAGTGAAGTTTGTGTCTCTTCGTGAAAACGGTATGCGTTGTACGCGCACCCGTTGTTAAGCCACAAACTTGCACAAACTGTATTTTAGCTATGTGTTAACCATTTTAGTCAAGGGCGAAGAAAGGCCTACAATCTCGGCTTTTCCTGCTTTAATCATTATGTTTTAACGAATAATTATTTTACATTTGATGCACGTGTATAGACCTATCCCAAGTATACTGCAAGAAGACTATCCGTATGCCTAGGTAAGCTAGGAAAATCTAATTCTTCATCTAGCCCGATTGCAACGCCGCACGCGAGTCTTTCAATAACCCAATAAAAGGGGGTGTTTGTTCGTGAAAACGAAAAATCAATTTCCTCAGTTTGTTCGCAACGGCTAATTAGCTTATTAGCTAATTAGTGTAGTTCCACTCTTAAAAATTAGATGAAAAGGTAAAGTTGAAAAAATTGAAAAAAATATGATTTTTGAAGTCTGTGTCCGTGCATGGAGGTATTATTGAGAAGGAGATCTCTCGGCAACAGATCCCTTTGACGCGACAAACCTATGTGTTCCCCGCTTTTTGATCGCGCGGGCGTATTACCCTATAATTCACATTTTTTCGTTAGCAACAACTTGGCAACAACATGCATTTATACGCTTCCAGCAGAGCAGTTGTGCAATAATGCGTTTGATTTTAACCCATTAAATATCTTTATATTGAAGAGTGTTCCTCTGTGATTAGATTTTTTCGGGATTTTGGTATGTTATTATTTGTATATTTCAGGAACGGATTCCGTAAAATATTGTTATATATGTTAAAATTACTTCTGTGTTCATTATAATTTTGTCTAAAAATTGACTGGTTCGACTATAAAGCTAAGTCAGCGTAAAACTGAAAAATACTCAGATTTTTTATTCATTTTTCGAATACTTAACTCTCGTTAACCTTAAAATGACTTAGTTTTATAATCCTTAATCATTTATTAATGAATATCTGTTAAAATTAGAATTGGAGAATTTTGGCCAATTTATTAAAATTGAAGTTGAAATATACTATACTTTTATAGGTCATGTAAATGTTCCATTAAATTCGTAACTTTTCTTGGTGGAAAATATAAATATGTTTGATATTTCATGAGAGATAAATGTATCAGCTTCAAAATAGACAAGATTGCGCAGCCATAGTGATTGACAGTATGTAGTGCGCATTGAGAAAAGAAGGTGCTCTCCATTTCGTCATGTTCAATTTTTTGGTCAACTATGCCTGCTGAAAATTTGATGGCGGGGAACACATGGGACTTCAAAGGCATCGCGCAAACGTTCTTTACCCGCTGTGGCAACTTTGAACTTGGTTCATTTGCATAGCGCTGCGTGCGCGTAGCTTTTTCGAGTGATCTCCTTCTCAATAATACCTCCATGGTCAGTGCAAGGTAATTCAACAGAAGTACGCACATCTCGAACATAGCGCGTGCGTACAGTCCTTTGATATTTACTTTGGCATCGACAATCCGATACTAGTTGCGAGTACAGCCGTCAATTATTAGTCTATGCGTGCCATTCGTTTTATGGTGTTTCATGCTCTTATGTAACATTAATCTGTCATTATGACAATGTTGGCATAAGGTGCCGAAAACGAACATTTGAGTATATACAGAAAATTTATAAATTTTTTCTTCGAAGTGAGTCTCATGAACGACAATTCACCACAATTTTGGTAAAATTAATGTTGAAATGAAGAATATAATTTCAGTCTAATGTTAGTGCAAAATATCATTAGGCATTTGTAATCATCCCACGACGCGCGATTATCATGGCAACTAACACGCGCGTGAGTAATTTGTCAAGTACGCTGACGGTTTATGGCCTAGTCCACCAGAAATACGGATTTTAAGCACCAAAGTTGGACATAATTGCAACAAAACGTTTTTTTATGAATATATATATATATAGTTAAATTTTATATCTACAACATACAAAAAGTTTACCAAAATATACCCACGGGAAAGGTGATTTTTATAGCAAAGAAAACTGAACTATTTCACTGGGCTTATACGCCCTATGATGTGTGTGCTGTGCCTTGGATACGAAGCGCTTTAATTTCATTTGTTGCAGACGCTTTTGATTGGTTAACATACCTTCAACAGTCTGCGCGTACTCCTTTACGCAACGCGTACGTTCGTACGCAAGTTCGTACGTACGTCACTTCCCAGAATGTAAACACGGAATTAAAACTGAAATTGTTAGATAGTAACCTCTGTAATATTTAATTTCCGGGTAGATGGATCTACAACAATTATTCAATTTCAATTTTAAATACAATGATAGGTACGATTAATTGACAAATAGTGAGGCCTGCCCAGTGTGCGCCGACCCAGCTGAGACTCATGAGTCGGAAAAAAGGTATGTGATCTTTCATCAATAGGCCCTATATTAAGAATAGGTCTATTATTATATTTGCTTACCTACAGTAAAAACACCAATTTAGATTTTATAGCTAATGCAATAAAACAAATTTATTAGCAAATAGTGTAAAATAATTGCTGATATTTAAAAAAGTATAATAATGACTGATAATTGATTTATTTGAAATAAGCCTTCTATTCTACTCTCTTCATATAAAAAAATGTTGGAAATCACGTAAATTCAGGATTCGATGCCGAATTACTGTATAATGCCTTGTCTTCTGGTGAATAGCATGGACGGGGGTGACAGGCGACACGTACCCTCAACTATTTTAAGGGGGTGGTCCCTCTCACGTTTCGTCCGCAAGGTAAACTCCTAAGGAAGTCAAGTATATACCTGGAAATTGTTAAATTTAACTGCATAAATGACCAGATTTTAAAGAAATATTACTTTACAGGCATAGAACATCTTATTTTATAATAAGATACCGGTGTTTTCTGTCCACAAACATCTGAATTAACTGTAATACACGACTCGAGTGCGTGTGCCTTTATTATACAAGTCTGAAAAAAGTGTGTAAAGATAAATTGGTTTTCGGCTAATGAAGTAGGTAAAGTAGATAATCGAAGACAGTTATGTTTTATATTTCTATCGCAGCAATTCATATTAGATACAAGATACAAGATAGCTTTATTGTCAAATTAAAATATGAAATTATTTTTTTTCTCATGGCAACAAAAGTACATAATTAACAAAAAAAAAACATACAGTTGATTGTGGTCATACTCAACCACGGTACAGTTGACCACAGTCCTAAAATCTGATTTTTTTTTATAAGTATAGAGAAATCTATTGGATTCCTAGTGAAGAAGTTATACTTTGTTTTGTTTGGAGATTCAACTCTCTTGTTTGGAATTACATCATCTAAAAGGTTTCTTGCCAGTGAATAATGAGTTCACCCGGAGACGATAATGCCTAAGCCCGATAAATGTACGATGCCAGCCAGTAAGGTACCTGTCACAACTACAGTTAGTAAGTCTACGCTTAACGATATAAATAGGCCTACACATGAAGTACCCAATGCTACCTGCCTGGGTAGCGTGAACAATGAGAATTACGTAACATCCAGACAAAAGGATCTTATCTTACCAAGCGTGAAACCGATTTTTTTTAAAGACGACGATGTACGTAAAGAAAACAATGGCTTTCTGACTGAGGAAAAGATTTACTTCGCTCTGTGTGATCTCATTAGTGGTGAGAGCTTAATCGGAATACAGAAAGTAAAGAACCTGTGGAGAATCTATCTAGATAGCCATGAGGACAGAGTAAAATTTATTTCTGCTGGGATTAACATAAATTCAAGAAACGTAACAGTGTATGACACGAATCCATATTTGCCTTCGCACAATGGTATACGTGTTCTTATAAAAGACGTTCCAATCTCAGTACACAATGATGAAATTAAACTTTGCCTTACACAACTAGGCTGCAAACTAATCGGGGATATCCAATATGTCAAGTTTAGAATTAATGGAAAGCTATCTAGATTTGTTAATGGCGACAGAGCTGCCATAGTTGAACCGTTCAGAGGTAGCCTACCGCGATCCACAAAAATAAATGGATTCAGCGCCAGACTGTTCCATAGAGATCAATTAGACATGCATAACAAATGCTTCTCTTGCAACGAAGCAGGCTATAGAGCAAATAAATGCCCTAAAAAGGTGCAATTTACATGCCATAAATGCGGAAACAAGGGGCACACTGCGAGATTTTGTAAAGAACTCTCACAAAAAATCAATGAAGATCTTGCAAATCCAGCAAAAGACAAGCTCAATGACCACACCGCGGCTTCAAATCCGATAAAACCCACATTGCAAGACATTTTTACATCCGAGCAAAGCAGATCGGATGATCTTTTTCGGCAGTCGGCGGGAGAAAAATTCATCCAAGACATGTGGTACAAAGTAGTTGCAAAAGGAAGACATGAAAAAGATGCCTCGACAGAGCGTCCGAGAGATCAAAGCGAAATAAGCGAAACAAATGGCAGTGATTCCAGCTTTGATGGTATCACAAATAGTGAAGAACGAGATACGCACATTGAGGACGCTGACGCTCCAAGTGTTGGTCTTGCCTCAAACAATGTCCAAAGTAAAAAAACTTCGTTCACTGTTTCGCATAGTGCCTCACACAATAACGTAAACGTACACTGTCTGTCTCTAAATGTTAGGGGTTTACGAGTTAAACAAAAGCAAAGGGCGATTTTAAAATGGGCAAAAGATAACTATGTAGACATTTTCCTTGTTCAAGAATCGCATCTTACGGATGATGTAACTAATAAATCTGACTTCCTTTGGGAAGGAGAATCGTTTTATAGCTATGGCACGCCTTTTAGCTGAAGCATGTCCATTTGCATTAGGCAAGGCCTTGATTGTGAGTTGGTTAAAAAGGAAGTTGATGAACACGGCCGTTTTATTATATTACATATAAAAGTTAGTGGTGTTTCATACTTATTAGTGAATGTGTACGCCCCCAACGATTATATGTCACGAAGTACCTTTTTTAGAAACCTACAAAAAACTATACAAAAATTCTGTGATAGCCATTCAGACATGCATATTGTCATGGGTGGAGATATGAAATGTATACAAGGTGAAACATTGGACCAAAAAAGGGAGCAAAAAGAAACGGGATAATTCTGTATACACAGTCAAAAAATGTATGAATATATTTAATTTAATTGATAGTTGGAGAGTCATGAACAAAGACAAAATCCAATTCACATGGCGTAGAAAGTCAGCGAACTTATTCAAGAGGCTGGATTACTGGTTGGCCTCAAAATCACTACATGACGCAGGATACATTGCCTCATGTGATATTAGACCCGCTATTTTTACTGACCACCAGGCAGTTTCCATTAAAATAAGTCAAAGTGAGGATTCACGTGGTCCTGGTGTATGGAAACTAAATTCTTCCTTTTTGCTTGAAACTACTTTTACCAAGAAAGTTAGCGAAATCATTGAGGAATGTAAACAAAAGCTAAACTTTCTCAACCCAAGTGATAAATGGGAAATGATTAAAGTCAAAGTTAAGGAATACGCTATAAAATTTGGTAAAATTAAAAATAAAAATAAAAACAGTAAAAAGAAAAACTACAAAAAGAAATCAAACAATTAAATGTTAATTTGATGAATAGTGAATTAGATAAGCATGAAGCAGAATTTCAATTGAGTTCAAAAAAAGCAGAACTGGAAAGTATATATGCATATGAAGCGAGGGGAAATCAAATTCGTTCAAGAGCAAAATGGGTAGAAAAAGGAGAGACTAACTCGAAATACTTTTTTAGGGCTCGAAAAGCATAATGGAAACAAAAAACAATTAAAAAAAATAAGAAGGTCAAATGGAACACTCACACAAAATTCTAGTGAAACACTGAACGAAGAAGTTAAGCACTTCGAGAAATTATATTCAAATCAAAATATAAACATTGAAAATGTTAAAAAATATTTAGATTTAACTAAACCCAAAAAATTAACAAGTCTTGAAAGCGAGTCATGTGAAGGAGAGCTTAATTTAAACGAGTGTGAAATCGCTATATATTCTATGAAGAAAGACAAAGCACCAGGTACCGATGGACTCACTGTTGAGTTTTATCAGCTATTCTGGCCAAAGATAGGCTCAATAGTTTGTAAAGCCCTTAATATGTCTCTCGAAACTGGAAAATTATCATGCTCTCAACGCAGAGGTGTTATAAACCTAATTCATAAGAAGGGAGACCATGAAATCTGAAGTAACTGGCGACCCATAACCCTACTGAACGTGGACTATAAAATTGCAGCTTTTGTTTTAACAAAGAGATTGCAAAATGTTATAGAAAAAAATAATTAGTAATGATCAAAAAGGATATATAAAAGGTCGTTTTGGTGGCGAGAATATTAGACTTATTGAAGATCTAATTGAGTTTATGGGTGCAAATAAGATGACAGGAACATTGTTAAGCCTTGATTTTAGAAAAGCGTTCGATACTGTGAAATTTTTTAAACGAAACGCTCCACTTTTTCAACTTTGGCTTGTCTTTTATTAACTGGGTTAAAGTTTTATACAATGATACAGAATGTATTATTACAAACAATGGTTGGCTCTCATAGATCTTCAAAATGCACAGAGGTATCAGACAAGGTTGCCCTCTGTCTTCTCTGTTATTCATAATGGTTGCCGAAGTCATGGCTAATGAAATAAAAAATGACAAATCTATTAATGGTATTATGTTACCAAATACTGAAGAAAACAATACTATAGAATTAAAGATTGCGCAGCTGGCCGACGATACCGTATTATTTGTAAAAGATGAAAATAGTATTAAGAAGTGTATTGATAAGATTGCAAAATTTGGAATGGTCTCTGGGCTGTTTTTGAACAGAGATAAGACAAACACAATGTTGTTATGACATTCTAAATTAAGAAAAGACAATCTTCTTTGTATTAGATGGGTACATGATGCTTTTAAGGTGCTTGGAATTTATGTTGGCCACGATAAAACGCTTTGTTTTGAAAGAAACTGGTCTGACAAAATTGATTCCTTTAAGCATACTCTAAACTCATGGAGAAAAAGAAACCTAACCTTTTTTGGTAAAATCACAATTTTAAAATCGCTTGGGCTATCAAAACTCGTCTATAATGCGAGTATTATTGACACACCCGAGTCCGTTATAAAGGATGTTGAGAGTAATATTTATGAGTTTCTTTGGGATAAAACAATTGAAAAAATAAAAAGAAAAATTTTAATCAATGATTATGAACATGGCGGTTTAAAAGCTCCAGAATTTAGATCTCAAGTCAAATCATTACACATAGCTTGGCTTAAACGTTTGTTTAATGAGGATAATTCCAAATGGAAGTGTTTGCCTCTTATGTATTTTAACAAAAGTGGCCCAAAATACGTAATTAAGAAAGTATCACATTTGAATTTTAAAGGACATGCTATTAAAGGTATGCCAGCGATATATATTTCAATCTTAACTGCTTTAGCTCAGCTCAATGAAATTATTGCCCAGCACCCGGCATGTTATGATGAGGTTGTCGAGCAGCAAATATGGGGAAATAAAATGATTACATATAATGGCTTCTCATTACTGTACAGAAACTGGATTAGATCCGGTATTAACAAAATAAAAGATGTTGTAACCATCAATAGGCTATGTAACACAGCAGAGTTGCTTACAGTGTTGAAAGGAAAAGCTAATTGGGTCTCTGAATTTTCTTTTTTACTTAAGGCAATTCCACAAGAATGGAAATATATAATTCATAAAAAAAAATGTTGAAAGCATGGACAAAAATATTAAACCCTTTCAAAACTGGTGCAATATGAGTAGTAAAAAAATATATCTATGTTTTATCAGAAAAAAGTGTCTACAACCTGTAAGATGTCAAAGAAAATGGGACCAATACTTTAATACTTCAGTTGACTGGTTTTTAACATGGGAAAGGAAAGTTAAACATATCAAGGGAAACAAACTTAAACAATTAAACTTTAAACTGTTGCATAATTTAGTGCCCACTAAAAAGAGGCTTTGTACATGGAAGTTATATGAGTCAGATAAGTGTAAAACATAGTTGTTGAAGATGAAGAACATTTATTATTTAGTTGTACTGAAGCAAGCATGCTATGGAAATATATAAATAGTGAAACCGTTAACAGATTTGGTATCGAAACTACTTTTAAAAACATTGTTTTAGGTACGGGAAATATTGTTGATTGTGATATGTGATGTTGATTACCTGTTTTCGGTCGGTTTATACAGTGTTTATAAAGCTACGTTTTAAAAAATCTTAACAAGTGGAACCATAGGTCGCTCTTTACACTTTTTTTAACACAGAAAAATATGAGAAAATGGTTTTAATTCTTTTTTTCCAAAAATCAAATTATTAAAATTGTACATGAAAAGGAATCTCTTTTATACCATAACTCTATTTTTATATGATGTAAAATATTGATGTTGATGAGCGATACATGCTGTAAATTGTACTACTGAATTGACAAATAAAAGTGGGATAAATCCACAAAAGAGAAAAAAAAAAAAAAAAAACAACAAAGAAACATACGATCAATGATGATTAATTTTACATCACATATACAGTATTAATTAGATCTCTATGGTTGCCGAAAATCGCTAAGAGATCATGAGAAATTTGTTGACGCTTCATTTTGCCTGGTGATGTGATGATGATAATGAATTTTACTACAGTATATAAAAGTGTCTTTTCCTATCTAGGTACTATTTTATATTTCTTTTTTACCTCAATCCCAACCACGTATGGCTGAAGTAGAGCTAAGAAACTGTATGATTAATGTAGACAAAAATTTGAATATAATATTTTTTCTCAATATTTTTTTTAATTTAAAAAGGCCCCCACCCCCTAAATCAGCTACTGCTATCTACTCAAGGACCGAATGTCTGGAGAAAGAAATCTTGTTTGTTCTTACTCTGTGTACCAGCTGATTATAACTCAAAGGAAATACCGATAGCCATGACGGAATTTTACTGAATGAACTTTAGTATGTTTGGCAATGGTGGTGGGGAGGGGGAGGGGAGGTAGGCAGGCAAGTAAAAAATGGAAATTATAGATGGTTGGTCTCCAATACCTATAATTGACAAATAAAAATGTTTGGGAACTGAAATTTCATTAATATGTATTTGGCATATATTATGCATGCATGACATGCGGTCTAACTGTTATACAGTCATAATAAAATCTATAATATACTACTAATTGATTAATTCTACGATCGGCAACCCATGGGTCATGACCCAAGTTTGGGTCGTGAGTGAATTTTTGAGGGTCGCCTGATCGCATCTAAGTGTCCAAAAGATTATACAGAAAGTCTTAAGTGTTGAAATTAAATACTTAAAAAATCAAAAGATTCGAGTCAAAACATCGAAACAAAATCTTTTTAAAATAAAATACGGTAATTTGATAAAAGTTTGGCTATTGTCTCCAATTTGCGTGCCTGCATGCAGTGTACTATAATCTCAGTCAGACCGCAGATATTTGTTTTGGTCGTGTAATAAATATTAGACATTTACGGTGTTTTGTCACTCATTCGCATCCTCAGCTCCTTATTTGTCTATATTGGGGGACATTTACGCCTTCGTGCCTACTAAATTAGCGGGCATTATGGAATTAAAAACATGACAAAGGTGTTAGAAACCAATGTAAGATTTAACACGGTCAGATTAAACCGATGGAAATCAACAAATTATAAAAATTAAATTGAAAAGCTGTTTTAGATAATTATTTTCTTTAATAAGTATATTTATCAAATTATATTGTTGTTACAACACACTACAGTACTTCGATATAAAGTAGAACCCCTATTCAGGGGCCCTTTGGGACTTTTCAATAAAATAAGGGTACCCATATTCAAGGGACACAAACCAAAGCGTGAAATTGTACCGTTATTAGGGGTGTTGGTATAATGTTTTCAAAATTACAAAAATTTTATTTATATTGACCTAAAAGTGAGTTACAGTAGAACTAATTTATATTAATAATTTCCAATGCAAAATTCATTTACCGTCAATATGAAATCAGCAGTAATGTAATCAAAACCACAATAGTTATGTTATGTTCCCATTTTCGTGATGCGAATTCAATGACCAATATTTTTTTTTTTCAATATTGAGCTTTCTATTGGATGCATGTATCATGAATAGAGTAAACGACTCAATAATTAGTAGGCCCTATGTTATGATACAGATTTGAATCCTAAAAATAAATTCAAAAGGCGTCCAAATATAAGTTGAAAGATTATTTTTTTTAGACTGCTCTAGTTTTTGCGATACTGTACAATGAAAAAAAAAAACGGTAATCGACAATAAATAAAGTAGTAGTTCTACATCAGTAGGCCGATGCATTTCTGGTTCCATTCTACACTTAGATACTTAATGGTGACATTACATTGAAAATAGTCCTAGGCCTACGTTACTAAGATTTTCTCTGTGACGTTCATGCGTGCGTTGGCCGCCGAGAAAACGTTGCAATGCGGGGAAAGTGACACACTTCAAGGTGTGCGCGACTACTAGACTGAACCGGAAAGCAAGAGAGCAATGCCTAAGCTAGGGCCTAAAAAATGAGATGTTATTACAAGGCAGGCCTAGACTTTACAATACAATTTGTCTGGGTCATACATGGAACTGCTCTGGCATGATTCCTGTTAATTTCCAATATTTATAGCTCTGTAATTCCTGTAATCTCTGATTCGCACACCAAATCTCGCGATCGCGAAGCTCGCACGCGGGTCTCAAGGCAGGCTCAGGTCGACACAGAACTCAACTCAACTCAACTCAACCCAACTTGTCGACATTAGCGCTCTGCGCAACTAAAAGGAACTGAACGCAACTGAAAGGAACTAACAGTCGCGCATATTTGTCGACATGAGTCAAGTTGAGTTGAGCTCCTTTCAGTTGCCCATGTTCAACTTTTTGCGGAACTGAAAAAAACGCGAAATAAATGCTGATTCGGAACTCAAAGGAACTGAAAATTTTGATCCTGATAATAATCGTAATCAAGAGGCATTAACTGAAAAAAAAATATCATATATATTACAATGTTTTGTTTTAATGGCAGATTACTTATTCTTTGTTTTAGAAAATATAGGCCATACGCTAGATATAGGTCTAGGCTAGGCCTAATAATAATACTAATAATAATAATATTAATAATAATAATAATAATAATAATAATAATAATAATAATAATAATAATAATAATACAGCATATACTTACCAAATTCTAGCTAGCCTAGGCTAAGCCTAGAGCGTAGAAAAAAGGCAGGCTTCCTATGTCCAGGCCTACTAGCCTACGTCTAACTCTACGTACGACGAGTAAAGACTTGACAACTAACTGGCATGCAGATTTCACTTCCAAAATTCATTTTTTCGAACTATAAATAATCCAGTACTTCTTGGCAGTGTGCATTGTTTTTGAAGTTAGTTTTGTACAAATTATTTAACAGTAGAACATTATTATCTAGGCATAGGCATAGGCCTAGGTCAAGAAAAGCTAAATTCCTTATTCAGAAAGTCTCTCTGTGCATTGACATGTAGTGTTAAATTACAAACTATCAAAAGTATGCTGCTGCATTCGCGTAATATTAAATTAATACATTTTTATAACATATTTGACAACTGATTCACGTAAGCATTGTCACGTATAAAATGCATTCGTGTATACTTGTCGTTCTTGTTTTTGGTTTTTTTTTCAAAATAGAAAAAGACCTTTTTTGCTTTAATTGTTCCACCAGTTTTTGCATGAACCCATTTTAAATAGACCAATATGCGATACACTTTTATAAAGTTAAAAAAAAAAGAGTAGATAAGCTTCAAAAGTAATTTTATAATATTTTAACCACACGTCTAATTTTACAAGCATTCGAACATTTATTTGTAGTTGATGAGATTTCGAAGAAACTGAAATCTTTAAAAACTCAATTTTGTCGACTAATCAAACAGGCACCTGTTTCAGTTGCCGGTCGACATTTTCAAAATAAAATGTAAAGTAGATACACTTTTTAAAACAATTACATGTCTTAATAAAAACATTACAGACATTTTGCAGTTGATGGGATTTCGCGAGGAAAATGTTTTTAGCCAATAGTTCCTTTCAGTTGCCAGTCGACATGAGTCAAGTTCCGTTCAGTTCCTTTCAGTTGCGCGGAGCGCTCATGTCGACGAGTTGAGTTGAGTTCCTTTCAGTTCCGTGTCGACCTGAGCCTGCCTTTACTCTTCAATTCCGGCAAAAACCGCAGTACGACCGTGTAAAAGTATACTTTCAAATAGTGCTGAACTTTTGGTTATAAAAAACACCTTTATGTACGTCCTATTTTGGTAAACTTTTAGTATGTTGTTTTACATATAATTAAGTTTATATTTAGATCATAAAACGTTTTGTTGCAATTTTGTCCAGTCAAATCAAGGCGGGGAACACATAGGTTTGTCGCGTCAAAGGGATCTGTTGCCGAGTGATCTCCTTCTTAATAATACCTCCATGGTTATAGTTTGGTGACGTTCAGCGTGTAGGGACGCACGTGCGCCTAGAATGTCGATGCCAGAGTTATAACCTTTGATGTCCCGAGATGTGCGTCCTTCTGTTGAATTGCCTTGGTTCGTGACACAAAACGTTTCGGAAAACGGTGACTAGGGGCGGATTTAGGGGGGGGGGGCGGCCCAGCCTCCCCCCACCCTTTTTGAGAGGGTAAAAAAAAAGGGAAAAAAAGAAAGAAAAAGAAAAATCGATAGCCCACAACGCCTCAAATGTTATTTTCGGGCGTCTACAACACAGAAATTTTCGTGAAGGCTTGCCCCCCGGACCTCGTAATTCAGTGTTGTCTCGATCTGCCCAAATTTCGGCCCCCCCCCCTTTCGGCCGCCCTTTTGGACATCTCTGGATCCGCCCCTGGTGACGATATCTTGACAACCACTGCTCGTACAGACTTGTTTTCTATTTTAAATTGTTAGGAACATACATATTTCTATTTTCTTTAAATACCAAGAGGACTGGAAAAATGACATTTGACCTATGACTTCATTTTAAGGGATTTTCCTATTTCCGTGCATAGTGTTTGTAGAGATTTAGATTTGGTTTCAATTTATTCAGATATATATTTCTATTTGACACCTTAACAAGATGTTTTTAGGAAAACTTTACTTTAAACCATGTTCCCTAACTTTGGCGTTACAAGACCTTCAAGTAGACATTATGTCTACTTCGTTGACGAGTCCTTTAGAATATTAATTTCAGAGTTTTCACCAGGCCCGTATCCATATCCAGGGGGGGGGGGATTATGGTTCGGACGAACACCCCTTTTCTAGCAACCCCCCCCCCCCTCTTTTCTGGCGAAACCTCTTCTTTAAATTTCCCAAATAGGTCCTCCAACCCCAACTAATGCACTGCAGACTCACCCAGACACAGGAATTTTCAAACATATCTGCCTTTATAGCATCATTTAGACCCATAAAGCACAAACATCCTCTTGTTTTGGGGTTTCGCAGAACCCACCGGGGCTTCGACTGTAGACCTCACGCCCAAATATATTTAGTAATATTATTCAGACAGGATCCATATAAGTTGCACTGGTCAACACTTCAATAATTTGCATTATTGTCAAATTTAGCTGATGGTCAAGGGCCCTTTACGACGAAATCTACCCAACAACATGGACTCAACAAAGTTTTATGATAAAGTAAAGTGTAATGGTATTTCATTTTTAACAAGAGCTTAGAAACCTGTATGGTTATAAAACAAACAAAATCTTTTTGTCTTGAAATTTTTGACGCTAGAAGTATAGAATCAAACATACATACCAACCCATGCCTCGACCATTTCCTACTGCAACAATAACACTGCACCAAATGTTAAAGATTGCTAAGCAACGTCCATTCTACCGCTAACTCTACCCAACGACATAATCAAGCTTCATAATGCACCAATAGCAAATATATATTTTGAAACAATGAAAGTCTAAAAGAACTAGAACAACTTGCCAAAGAAACTAAAATAAAAAAAAAAAGCCCAAATTCGTTATTGTTGAGACTATTAAAATTAAATCACCATGACCAGTCATTATGAAGGCAATAACAAGGTGACTTGCTGAATAAAAGGTAAGGAACATGATTATGTTGACTTTTACACAAAATTCTCATCTAGAGTTAAATCATTACTTAATTTAATTCATTTATACTGTACTTTATTCGTGCATCTAACGAAAGCCACTAAGAGCCATCATCTATTTCTTTAACTATGCTTAAATTTTAATAATGTCATTCATAGTTAGAAGTTACACGTTTACTTACTTTCTGACAGTATTATTGCTTTCATTAAACTTTGCTGATTTTAAATGGAAGATTAAGTTTGTAACAAGTTTAAGAAAGACCAATAAAACTGAAAAATTTATCCGAAAAAACTTCAATTCAGAATAATAGTGGTAGAGATAAAGAAACCTTGGAAAATATAGTTAGGTGAAGGGGCAGTTCCAATTACTGTTTGAGGAAATGTTACAATAAGGCAAACAGATACATGTTTTTAAGAATTTTAAAAAGAATGCTAGTTTAGGTAAACACTTCATCTCCATGTCTAATTTGCATATTTATGCTAGTTTGCATTTCTGGAAGTATATTTATTTTGCACATTTGCACTATTTTTGAAAATCCTGCAAAATAATATGGTCATAGGTCAAATGTTGCATTTCCGGTCACACTTGAACATTTTACATTAAAGCAAATAGAAAAGTGCATCTTCTAAACAATTTAAAAAAGAAAGTAAATCTGCACGACCAGTTGTTGCCAAAACATGCCATATCTCCATCCTTAATTTGCATGTTTAAGCTAATTTGCATATGTGATTTAAGATCACAAAAGGGCTGTAAACTCGTACTCTATCAAAATATTTGTTTTAATGGAAATGAGTAGATCACATCATTAACTTTATAATTAGGGCTCAATGACCTTAATCGGACAACTATGTGTAAATTTAAGCTATTTTGAATTATATTCATTTTCTTTAAACTGGACTATAAAGTTCTGAGCAAAAGGGCTTTAAAAGGACTGAAGAAATTGAAAAAAAAATCACAGCAGCAATCAAAGAAACTCCTTAGCAACAACACAGTTCCCATTGAGCTATTGCGATGAAATTTTCAAAGGTTTGCTGGAAATAGGTTGGGGAACAGAAATCATATATTTTTAAAGGCCAAGTGCGGGTTTAAAATAAGTCGTCATATATTGCTTATTTAACCTTTCTTGAGTTCGTGAAAAATACAAAAAAAAAAATCAAAAACTTTAGATGTAACGACAAAAAAAAATCAAAAACGTTAGATGTAACAAAACATGATATGATGAGAAATCAAAATCAGGTGAAAACCAGGCTGATCACTTTTTTTCAGGAGCTTAATAGCAACTTTCTAACCAACTCATTAATATTCATGATCAGTCTGTCAATTTTGGCGAGCAGCTGATTGAGGAATCGTCCCGCGGCCGACAATGATCGATCGACCAGCAACCTAGACAATAATAATAACAAGAAAGATTTATAAAGCGCACATCTCCACCAAAGGTGCTCAAGGCGCATAGACAATTAAACCAACAAGATCCAAATAATTCCCAGAAGAATTTTCAGCAAAATCCAAATACCAATTATCCCATCGAGGCAATGTTGCTCCCCATATAAGTATACGCAGATACCCAAAGGCCATATGTTGAGCATCAGCACCTTCCACCCCAGGATAAGCCCGGGGCTTCACTACCGTGCACTGCAACAACAGTGCGTTGACAGAGAAATGTGGTATCATGTGTTTAGTCTTTTTTTTTTTTTTTTTTTTTTTTGAGGATTNNTTTTTTTGTGAGTATTATAAATTCAACAGAGAAACATCAAGGTAGTCTATACGCCTCAGTGAAAATCCTGAATAATTCCAGAACAATTTCAAGCAGAATCCGCATACCAAATTATCCCATCGAGGCAGTTTTGCTCCCCATATAAGTATGCGCAGATACTCCAAGGCAGTATGTTGAACATCAGCACCTTCCACCCCGGGATAAGCCCAGGGCTCCACTACCGTGCACTGCAAAAGGAGCAACATTGCGTCGACAGAGAAAAAGTGGTATCATTTTTTGTATTTATTTATTTATTTTTTTTAATTATATAAATTCAACAGAGAAACATCAAGGTTCTCTATACGCCTCGGTGAAGAGATGCAATTTTAACGTTTTTTTTAAACAAGTTTAAAGATTTAATGTGTTTGACCGAGCAAGGCAAAGCGTTCCAAATACGTGGAGCAGCAATACTAAAAGCTCGATCCCCGTAAGAGTGATATGACTTACAATGTGGTGTTGTACCGGGAGCCAATGTAATGATTTCAAAGTATTTGTTATGCGTGAGTACTTAGGTGACTTGGTAACTACATGTGCAGCAGCATTTTGAATGAGTTGAAGCCGTTGGATTTGTTTTTCAGGAAGTCCATACAAGAGCGAGTTACCCATGTCAAGGCATGAAGTAACAAACGAGTGAACAAGTTGCTCAGCAGCTGCATTGTCAAGGGATTTCCTAATGCTTCTAATGTTACGTAAATAAAATGAAGATGTTGAAATGATATTTGAAATATGTCTACTCATTGTCATATTAGCATCCAAAGTAACACCAAGATTTCTGACCAGCGCAGCAGAGCCTATTAGGGTTTCCCCAATAACTAAATTACTCAGTGGAAGTTTCTCCAACTGTTGGCGAGACCCAATGTATGTATTCAGTTTTGTTGTCTTTCAATTTTAGAAAATTTTGCTTCATCCAAAGACGTAGCTCTAAAATGCAATTTTCGAGTGATTCTAGAGGGAGGTTAAGTTGCGCCATGTACGGCTTAAACGAGAGGTAAATCTGAGTATCGTCAGCATAAACATGGTAGGACAAGTTATATTTGCAAATTATATCCCGAAAAGCTAGGATATAAATATTGAACCATTGTGGCTTAAGAACAGATCCCTTAGGAACAGCAAAATTGAAGGAACTTTCCTTGGAGAAAGCGTCCCCAATACATACATGTTGACGTCTGTTGGTCAGATAAGATCGACACCATTCCAGTGCAAGACCTTCGACTCCAATGTGCGTACTTAATCTACGGAGCAAAACATTATGGTCAACAGTGTCGAAAGCTGCACTTAAATCTAATAGAACTAAAGCAGTAAGTTTGCCATCGTCCATTGCACATAGGATGTCGTTGCTAACTCTAAGTAAGGCTGTTTCAGTGCTATGATGTGCTTTGTAAGCAGATTGCAACGAATCAAGTAAAGTATGTTCTTTAACATGGGCCAACAATCGTTTAGACACAACCTTTTCAATTATCTTACCAAGAAAGCTTAAATTAGAAAGAGGTCTGTAATTTTTGAGAACCTCAGGCTGGATTTTTTCAAAGTAGGAAAAACATGCGCAACTTTCAACGCATCAGGAAACTACCCATTCTCAAGAGATTTATTTACTATATTTGTTATGATAGGAACCAAGGTATCATGACAAGACTTTATCAAAGAAGTAGGTATCGGGTCAAGTCGACAAGATTTCAAAGGCGAACTTCTAACAATGTCACTTATTTCCACCTCACTTGCAGGATCAAACTCAGAAAGCAATATAGACCTAGCTATTTCCTCTGCACCAATCACATTAGAATCACCAGTAGCGTCACTTAAATGATTTTGAGCAAAAGAACTACGAATATTTTGGATTTTGTTCTCGAAAAACACAGAGAACTTATGTGCCAGAGCTTGATTTGATACAGAAGAAGGAGGAACCGTATACTTTGAGTGGTGAAGGAGGTTGTTAATTATGTTAAAGAGCTTTTTCTGATCACCAGAGCAGTCCCTAACAAGGGCAGAATAATACATGGTTTTAGCTTTATCAACCATTTCATTTACTAAACATCTTTGGTCACAGTACTTCTGCCTGTCAGAATGAGTCTTAGATTTCATCCATTTTCTTTCAAGTTGACGGCGAGTTTTTCTTGCAGAAAGAATCTCATCTGTAAACAACGGTTTAGAAGCTTTGGGTTTAATTATTTTTGTATTAAAAGGAGCGTGTTCATCTAAAATTGCTTTCAGTGCAGTAAATCTACCAACAAGCTCTTTTAAATTACAATTTTCAAACGAAATATCGGAAACCTGAGCAAGAATATCCATTTAAAAATTCTCAATATTAATCATGTTTAAATTTTGTTTTTAATAAAAGTTTTAGGCAAAGCAGGTTTTTTTTAAGGTCAAGTTTGCACATTATCGCAAAATGGTCAGAAAGATCAGGATGTACACGTACATCAGACAGCAAATCAAATATCATCTTTTCAAAGTCATTGAGGAATTCAGGGATAGACAAATTCGGAGGTCGATAAATATTAACCAGGCAAACGATTTGGAGTTAGAAGTAATCTGAACATGAATGGCTTCAAATGAATTTTGAGTAACATCAGTTTTCAAATTTACCTCTAAATCTGACTTAAAAATAATGCCAAAACCACCCCCTTTTCTATCTACTCTAGGAACATGCTTAAAACTATACCCACGAGGAGTTAAATTTCCAATCACAATATCATCTTTAGGCCTAAGCAATGTTTCAGATACAGCCACAATATCAAGATTGTGATCAATAACAAAATCAACAACCTCATCACATTTATTTCGCAATGAGCGTGCATTTAGTACACAAAGATGAAGATGTGAACATAAGTGAAAACCAGGGTTGTTAAAGCAATTTCTTGCAGAGTTTACTCTGGACCTCTGGTGTACGGTGGATTAAGTAATTGTCGGACAGTTCCGAGATACTTTTTCCAGTCTTTGTCTTGATGTCTTCCGGGACTTGACAACCGAGTCACTTGCGGCTTTTGTTTGGACTATCTTCGGTTCGGTTGATACTGATTGGATAACGGAAAAGTTGATGATCTTTCAGTGTGGTAAGTCTGCTGACGAGTGGTTTTACGATATCCTAATGGGTTTACAATGTTTCGAATAATGTTGTTAGCAAATGTACCAACTCCTCTTGAGTTTAGGTGCACCCCCTCTGAAGCTAACTTGTCGGGGGTCAAAAGAAACCAGATTCTGAGGTTGAAAACTAGACAATCCGTGATCCTTTACATGTTTATCACATGGCTCCAACGCATTAAACAGGTTATCAATCAATGGTTCAGTATCAGTGCGAGAGTCCATCTCAGCACTACTTTCATTTACAGATGAGGTGATCTGTGAACCAAGGACAACAGAAGAGTCACACATTGTATTATGTAAACAAGGGCTGGAACGATGATTTCTGATTCCACCAGATGGTTAGTTGGCGCCTTCTTCATCAGTAGATGAACACCTTGTTTTAGTGGCAATGAGTGAATGCTCCGGATGTACACTTTTGTGCCTATTCACTGGAATAAAATTTGAGGTATCAACTGCAATTTGGGTAGATTTGGCTTCAAAAGCTTCATCTTTAGCTTTTGAAACTTCCCTGAAAGCAGAAGTGAGTTGCTCGTGTAAATGTGTGACCTGCTTTTCTTTCTCAAGTAGAAGCTTGATGTTACGATATAGGTTTGCGACATCTCTTTTGGGACCTTCCACTTGTTGCTTGACAATGTTGTCTTTTTTAGGTGGCTTATTACATTTTAACTGTTTAATTTTTTCCTTAATTCATTAAACTCAGATTGATGTTTTTCAACAGAAACACGATGTTGATCTTCGAAAGTGGATTTACATTTACCTCGTAGTTCTTCTTTCAGCTTTTTGTTTTCGTTTACAACAATTTGTTTCTCTTTTTCAATGATTTTAACCTTCAATTCATAATTTTCTCCTATTTTACCATATAGGTTTTCAACTATTGAAGAACTTTAATGGCTTGAAAACAGGTATTAAGATTAGTGTGAACATTTTGTGACGTTAGATCATTTGGTAAAAGCGTAATGCTAAAATCATCTGATGACGTGAGCAGCAGTGAGGTTTGATTAAAACTATCCTTGACATTTCCCCCTTCAATCTTTTGCTGCTGTTGCGGTCCATAAAGTGGGGGATACTCGTCACTCATCTGACATAGTACCGGCGGTGAAATTTCATTTAGATTTGGTGGTGTTAGCTCATCATCTACGATATCCAGTTTAGGGGGTAAACGATTGTCATGTGAGCTAACTTGTTCCACCGGTTGCGGTTTAGACATGATGATAGAGAAATCAAAAACCCTGAGATTAATTATTGAGCGACAATTCAGTATCTTTCAGAGTAATTATTGCGGGCAATCACAACACACTATAGAATTAATTCAAACCAGTTGAGCATAGCAGTTAATATAACAGTGATTACTTATACTAAGCTTTATAAAGGTACTTATTCAATTGGTACATGCAAGCAAACCCCCAGAGCGAAGCAATTTACATAACAATAGATACAATAGAGCAAGACAACTAAGCTAAGCTAGGTAAAGGTACTGAATCAATGGGTGCAAGCAGGCATACCAACCGTGATTCAATTATGTATTTTGTGGGTATCCTCAGCCTAGCTAACACATGGTTCAAAGAAATAAATAAAATGTCAGCAAATCTCTAAACAAATGCCAATATAATAAAAAATGAGAAACAAAATTAACTAATTAAGTAAAGGGTACACTTGTATACACGAAGGAGGCTTTTAAAAACAGCAAAGAGTAACTTAATTAGCAGTATGTTTCAACCTTAGCCGCTACTCCAACCACCACGTATCAATACATACATACAGTTCGTGAGAAGTCGTGAGTTTTTGTGATCGTTTACGTACGCAGTAACATAGAGAAACGTCAGTTCCATCATGGAGGAATAATTCAATTGAATTAATATCAGTTTGTTTATAGTTAGGCCTACACCTATGGCTATGCCAAGGATTAACACAGTCAATATCTACCCAGCACCAGCATCAGTACTCCCATCCCGCGCGCAACAACAGGTGAGTTCTCACGCAGCCTATCCAGCTGGAACTGACGGTAAAGTTATTACCGTAGGTTTCTACTAGACTACTACTTACTTATATTAATAGGCCTAGCTAGTCTGACCATAGAGATATGGTCGGACTAGGCCGGACTGTCACAATAGGCCATATTTAAAATGGCTGGATCAAGGCCTAGAATATCGTTGTTAGGCCCTAGACTGTTCATGCCATGGCGACATTGTCACATTGTGCAAGTGCATTTTTTTTTAATTTCATAGAAAAATAGGCCTTCCTATGTAGGTCTACTACTAAATAATACGGCTAGACCTACTGAGAACGTTTCGGTTCTTTGAAGTCAAGTAAATTTAAAAGGCATTCATGAAGTCATTCAAATCGTGTACAAAACAGTTGAACAAAATTTAAAGTATGTTTTAAAGGTATTTGTAGTGCATCGTACAGTGGGACGAAACTTACGTTAATTTATACCTAAATTAAAAATATTGCCTTGAATATAATCAAAACATACAAACTCTATATGTGTGTGTGTGTCACGACATTGACTGGACAGAAGACACAGAAACAAAATATATATAAAATCAACTGGTTTTAAATAAAAATTCGTTTTGTATATCCAATGACAATTTTGTGCTACCTCCCAGAATCTTTATCACTGTAATAATGCATTCGAAGTACAGATCATCTACTAAGTCTTGCTAACTGCTAGGGCTTTTTCCCTAAGACTGCAATATCAATTTAGTATATTTGGTACATAAGTCTTAAGTATAGGCTACTTGGCTCTACCTCCTCCGACCATCTATAAATACATTTATATAGAATGGTATGCTAATGGTATTCCTTTTCTATCAATATTCGTTTTAACATATTATACATAGCATATATTTATATATGTATATATATATATATATATATATATATATATATATATTATATATGTAGGGTAAGTATTTCTATAACATATCAAAATACATGCACAATTAGTACTACTACCCTATATATGCCAATAGGTAGATATTTTGATTTATCAACTGTTAACAGTATTCACGGTCAATTTTTTACTTCATTTCTTGATTAAAAAATACTGTGAAGCTCTCTTACTTCATCTATCACTCGCGTATAGTAACTTTAAGCTTTTACATATAAGCCTTGTACTTTTATCTTAAAGCGTGCCTCGACTGATATGTCCTTCAACCGACACTCCTCAGTCCACATATTTCATTTAAGATATTTTATCTTCAACTTCTGGCTATATACCTTTAAGCTAACCATTTTAAAAACATTTACATACTTTTACACTCCACTTAAATGCACGGATCATAAACTTATTTCCATTCAAAGACCGTTTTAACTTGAGTCATACATCTATGCATATTCATAAGTTCACGATTCAGTTAGCAGTGCTGCAAAGTAGAATGAAATATCCTAAATATTGTGACAGTATATATATATATATATATA
>NW_022709638.1:134722-139378 GCF_011630105.1 Anneissia japonica | reverse complement strand
ATTCTCTTAGTAAAGACTCTTATGATTATTATCATACAAAATAATGAATTGCTTAATAAGTTATTAGTCTTTCGCTTAAGACGTTAAAAAAAATCACACCAAATTTTCCTATTACAACATCTGCAAATTGTTTTACATTTATATATTTGGGTACGATTTCAACATTAAATCCTTAGCAGCCAACGGCTGAATTGTGGATTTTATTGTTCATATACTTGCGATATTTATATATAACTATATATTGCTAAACAAAACAAATTGAGGTCTAGTAAATTTATAACAAGCAATTCACAGTTTCCAACTGTGAATTCAATATTCTGAATGCATTCATCATTCTTTTATCATCGACCATACAAACAGTATGTCGTATTTTACACAGAATCGATAGTGATTCATTGTGATGTAGATATTCCAACATGAACAATATCAGCTGTAAAAATGTTTAAGCCAGCGAAAGCTAAAATAAATCAATATTGAGCCAGCATCTCTTTGTCACTTTTTGGCCACGTATACACAGATACTCCACTTTATTGTGCTATAATAATAGGCCATAGTTTACAGCGAGGACAGCACAACCCTAATGCAGCAATGCCGACATGTAGGTGTACTTAGTAGGTCTACAGTTTAGCAGCATCAGCATGTAGTAACACTATCAGCAGAAAAGAAGCAGAGTAAGAGATGAAACAATATATATTAGATTTAAAATATGTTTTATAGAGGTTTTTGTATAAACATGCTTACATTTGCCAGTAGAACAGTAAAGTAGCCATAGTATTTTTTTTCATTTGAATATTCAATTTAAGGTACGTACAACAGTACTTGAATAAAGTAAGCAATTCATTTTCTTATTCAGGGTATTAGAATTTTATGACAGTATCGTAAAAACAATAAAAAGCAAAGTAAACGTAAAAGAAAAGCACTGCAAGCAATTTATCTTGTTTAAGTATTTTTAAAAGTTAGCTGGACATATTCATTTAAATCATACCCAGGTTTGCGTCCGGGGAACTACCTGCTGTGTGGCGTAACAGCTATGTGGTCCCACTGGCTAAATCCCAAAAAACACAGACCTAAAGGGGGGCCTCAGTATTATTCATGAGTATTTTTTCATTTCCCGTACCCAACTGGGCTCTCTACTTGGGTCCGGCCATCCACCCCAGGGTAGAGCCAGAAGAAGCCTTAGCCAGGGGCCAGACCCCTTTGTTACCGTACGCTACGGAATGTGAAACGGAATGTGAAACGAACGTACGGCTAAACAATTCCTGAGGAACATTAATGATACTATTAGTACGGAATCTTTTTCAAATTTTCTTTATTTATATAGAAACATTGTCTTTGTAAATACGGTATTGTTCTAATGTATATTTTAATATCATAATGTATTAATTTATTTTACAGTTTTTTAATATCACAACATCTAGGAAGAACACCGTCTTTGACGTGAGCATGTTTTAATAAAGCTTTTTATTTAATTGTTTCATAAATATAATCATTTTGATCATGAGAAAAAAGTAATCTGAATTAGTATGAAAAACGTTGAAAATGTAAACGAACATTAAACATTGTTAATGGTAAAGTAGAAAACACAAATACAAACGTGCATAGGCCTATATTTAAAAAAAAATCTCTTGTTGCAGTAATTGACTTATACTAAACTAGGACTTTTCTGCATACTCATTTGCATTTATTGATACAGATCTAGTTTCAGTCCGGCCAGACAACACCGAGCCAAGTAGCATTCTTTCTTTTTTTTACACAACCTCCAAGATTGATTCGGCCCCATTGTCGGAAAATCTCATGCAATCCTGAGAAGTAGCATAAGCCTTCACAATCCTGAGAGGTAGCGGAACCCCATTGTTATTTTTTTTATTTATATATATATATATATATTTAAGGTATTGTTTGATTTCAATCTTGTCAGCTTTGAGAATTTTTGGTTTATTTCCTTCTTCAGAAGCATTCATATTATGTTTTAAAAAAAATATGAATAGCTAGAGGAATGAGAATATAAACAACAGACACAACCTCAATGGTTATGCTAATGAATGAATATATGAATATATAGCAGCCATACCATACACCATATACTAAACGTCGTAAAACTATCTCAAACTCAGGGTCATATGGCCTATACTTTTGGATTAACAAATCAAAGAAATCCTTATTAATGTATGTTAGGCTTGTATCTATAAGGCAATTTTTCTTGTTTAGGTCTGCTTTATTTTTTTTTACTGCCAATTTTTTCCACTAACATAATTAATTGCTGTTGTAGCCAGCATAATAAGAGATATAACAGGTTACATAGGTGCATATATAGCCAATAATGATTAATGACAACATAACAAAATTAAAATAATATTAGAGTTCCATCAAAAAACATATAAAAGAATAAAATGCAAATTTCACGATAAGTAAATCAAATATGTTTTTTTTTCCAGATACCTTTCCAAAATTCGAAGGTGAGCAATATTTTGATTGATTAGACACTCCAATCGTTTTGCCGCACACAAATCACTAGAGGCAAAATAACCTTTCATTTATTATTCATTAGAATACAGATCAATGATAGTCAACACAAATATGAATTTTTCTCCATCTTGATAAGAAATTAATTTAAGTAGAGATTTTCCCATATATTCCTTTTCATTTTTCTTCCACGTGTACAAAGGGTTGTTGACATCTATAGGCCTACAGATGTACAGGACATTTTCAGGTCTCTAAAATTATTTTACTAAAATCGTTCCTAATTAATATTGTGAAATGCTATAATATGCATTGAATTTTTGCCAGCTCTTCTAACCGTTTATTTGTATTAACTCTGTGGTACGAAATTTGTTGGAAATTATCAGCTACATCTATTGCAGATTGATTCATTATGAACAATTATATATGTAGGCGTACAGATGTAAAGTACATAAAAACGTTATTTCTTCAGGTCCTTACAACACACACGAATGAAAATTTAAATAGAATATTCACAAATTATGGTTTAGAAATCCTATTATATAAGGCTCTCAAAATGCAACTTTGTCAGGATATTTTTATAAACCTCTTAATTCAGTGGCCACCAAGCTCAGGGCATTCATTACTAAAGTGAAGTGAAGTAAAGTGAAATTGCACTCAATTTATTCAACTTATACTTAGGAAAACTACTTTCCATGTAGTTAAAATAAATTCTCTTTTAGAGAAACGAAACAGTATAAATTTAACATAAATTGAATACAATTAAGTGCAATAATCAAAAATAATTAAGGTTTTATACAGTAGCCACTGTACACAGACAGAGAGCGTGACGTTGCGCAGTCTTAGTAAAATCCCAACGTGTGAGATTAGTGCTAGAAAAATAATGCAAAATGAAAATGGATTGGATTGGATATATTCGGTGTAAACACCAAGGATAGCGCACGAAAGTCAAGAAGAAGACTCAGTAAAATCCCAACGTGTGAGATTAGTGCTAGAATAATAATGCAAAATGAAAATGGATTGGATTGGATTTATTCGGTGTAAACACCAAGGATAGCGCACGAAAGTCTAGAAGAAAACTTAATTCCAGTGGGGTCCTTCTGGTGGTGATTGGACAGTACACCGGGAGACAATCCCCTACTCTTTTCCGAAGAGTACTGCTGTATAATGTTGGACTAACCTTAGGGAAAGTCGTCTCCATACAATTTAATAGTTTAGGCTACAATCTACTATTTCTCTTTACTTACGATTTTTTTTCAAGGTGTACATGCACGAATAATAGCTTCTCTAAAATAGCTGTATTACCCGACCACCTGCTACAATAAAACTGAATTAATTATTATGAGCAAAATGCTAATACGTTTTTGTTGATATAATCGATAGCAAATGAACAGCTGTTGCACACGACGGTTTCCATGTTAACACTTCGTACAAACATGCCTATGTAAACTTTGGTGTACCCAAAACTAAATATTGTGGATACAACTTGTTGTGGGCCAGGCTACATCAATCAATCAACTACGTAACGTATGACAAGCCGTTTTATCATTTACCTATGAATCACAGTTAAGTAGAATGTATTGCATATAAGTGTAATTCAATAACATTTAAGTGACATATATTCAACTCAACTGGAATAAATTACTCTTGTGTAATGCATTAAATAAAGTCAAAATCAATTGACGAAAACAAAAAATGAAACATCTTATTATTATTTCTTTAGGGACAGCCGCATGTTCATATGAATAACGTTAATGGGTGGCTGCCCCATTACATATTTTGAGTTAACTATATACTACATTATTTTCCGTCACTAAATAAATATTACAATTTCCATTCTATCCGGTGTTGGTTATTTATCTCACTTTGTTCGTGTATGGCACGCCCACAGTGCCTACAGCGTCGGCTGTTCTTCAGGGGTGGCGCCAGGATTTACCCGATGGGGAAAGGGGAGAAGGGCGAGGTCCCCAGAGGAGGGTTCCGACGAATCTGACGAGGGGTCAGATTAACCCGACGAAAGCAAAGTGGGTGTGGTCGAGCTACGATTAAAAGGTTTAGACAAATTTAAAATTTAGACAATTTAAGGGTTTCAAAGGCTTATTTAACCGATATTAGAGACTACTAATATGTAGAAAATACATACATATGTTGCTTCTCCCCGACGAATTGTTTTTTTCTTCACGATGAGGAGAGGGG
>NW_022709638.1:107902-130737 GCF_011630105.1 Anneissia japonica | reverse complement strand
TTAATAATTTCAATAACCCACCCTTGTCATTTTATGACTCAGAGCTCCCTTGTAAACACGCGAGAGGAATGTTTAGCCATTGTTAGCAGCAAAGGAAGCGAGTCTCACTGCTGATTAATTATTCAATAGTTATCTGACGTCATTTTAGGCTTCCTACATTCTGATTGGCTAAAAGAACATATATTTGCTTATGTGTACTGCAGAAAAAAAATACGCGTCCCGCCAGAGGCATTTTATTACACAATTTCTTTATTCGTTTATTTACAGGACTACATTCGTTGAGAGCTATGCTACGCGATGTATTATTATGTCCTTTATTCAAACACTGCATCTACCTTTTTCTGATGATTAATTGTATATAATAAAAAGCAAATACGGAAAAGAAACGGTTGCATACGTTGACATAATAGAAACATAAAATGTATTGAAGACGAATATTTCGGACACGTCTGTGCCCTTCCTCAGCGTTATACGTATGACTGAAAAAATACAGATCAGATGAACTAAAAACTGTAAGATATAAGGCGAGATAAATTCTAAGATAAAAGGAACGCCATAGGAACAGAGAAGTTATAAACAGTCGGCAAAATATAAAAACGTTGGCGGTAAAAGGCCTATGAAAAAAATTGAGCGGAATAAACTAAATGTCGGCAGAGTAATCAGCGTGTACACTGTAATCGAAACAGCGACAGTGGGCTTAAATAAATGATAAAGGTATATCCCCGACAACCCGAAACCTGAAACTTTCTACACGATTCCTAAGTTACACAAACTACCTAAGCTCATTGCCAACAAAACTCAACCTACACATAGGCGTGGATCCCGGGGGGATGGGGGATATATCCCCCAATATTTGACAAGGGGGGATGGTCCATTGTATCATGCCCCCCCCCCCAATATTTTGACTATGTATGGGATAAAATGGAGCTTTACACACTTCAAAAGACTGTCACAGAAATAATTTGCACAAGGTTTCCAACTTCAAAGGGGGCACATCCCCTGTCCGCACAAGGGCACACATTGGCACTAACACCAGGCGCGTAACAGGGGTATTGGGTCAGAGTGGGTATTTATTTTTTTTATTTTTTATTTCAACCATCTTTAAAGAGAGTAACCCTACTAGTTTAGCCCAGTAGGTTAACTGATATTCAGAGCCCTCTTTAATAAAATTAAAGAACAGTACAAACAACATCATTACAACATAATAATAATAATAATAATAATAATAATAATAATAATAATAATAATAATAATAATATTAATATTAATAATAATAATAATAATAATAATAAATAATAAATAATAAATAATAAATAATAAATAATAAATAATAATAATAATAATAGTAATAATAATAATAATAATAATAATAATAATAATAATAATAATAATAATAATTAATAATAATAATAATAATAAATAAAAATAAATAATAATAACATACAATCCTCATTTCCCGGTTAGTAATACCATACCCACCCCACCCTACTCCACTCCTCATATAGAAAACAATACGACATAGGGCTTATCTTATTTATAATATAGGCCACATGTGTGTTTTGAAACTAAATATAAGCATTTTCATCATGGTTTTATTTAATACAAACATATTCTTTCACCATCTATACACATTGAGGCCCTTCTTTTAGGTTAAAATGATCTATCTTAATTTTGTCTTTCTTGAGTTTGGGACTATTATATGTTTAAATAACTTAAAATGATAAAACTAAAAAAGCCCTAAAAAATGCGACTCGATGGAATTTAATGTCATACCCAGGGAAGGGTGCATATCTGTTTTGAAATGTGGAGAAGGAGGGCAATTTGTGAGTCGACACCAACCTCACTCCACCATGGTTGGAGCTGAGGTGAGAAAATTTGAGGAAATAGTACCTCTAGATGGCCAGAAATGACACTTTTAGTAAAATTCATAATCGTCACATCACCATTAGTCAAAATGAAGCGCCAAAAAAATTCTCATGATCTTTTATCAGGGATTTTTGACAACCATAGTGATCTTATTAATGTGTGTGTGATATACCACAGAAAACAAAGCTTAAAACAATGTCCTTGAGTACATAGGCCTACTTCAAAAACGTTATTTCACAACCACCTCAGCACCACCATGGCTGGGTCTGAGGTCAGAAAATTATCACATCACCATTATAGTCAAAATGAAACGCCAACAAATTCCTCATGATCTTTTGTCAGGGAACTACTTAATATCCAGGAAAACTTAGGCCTAACTATAGCTTACTAAGCTTTAACTATATATTATACTATATTATAATCAACAAATCACAATTTTTTTCGCATTTAGCATAATTTTCTTAATTTTTATTGCTAATAATATTATTATCAATTATTACTATCGTCATCATCATCATCATTGTTATTATTGTTATTACTATTATTATTAGTAGTATTATTAAACAAAAATTTAAATAAACTTGAAAAAGGATAAAACGAATTTGAATCACAGTATCGCATTTCTATCTTAAAAGACCTGGCCTGAGATTTATGGATTTAAGATTTTTTTTAAATCACGCTTAGGCCTTTGTGTTATATGTATAACGTGATGCATATTTACATGTTTTAGAAGTATACATTTTGAGTGATCCAGGAAAGAATTTGTATTGGCTCAAGAATAAGCTTTAAAATTTTAACACTGTGTATAATTGGGGGGGGGGAGCCGCGGCTCCCACATCTCCCCCCCCCCCGCCGCCGACACCGGATACGTCCCTGCCTCTGGCTGGCTTGACTATCGTCACATAATTCTTCGTTTGGCGTGTATTGCATGATGAATTCGGCAGTTTTCCTAGTCGCATCAATAGGTGGTAGATTACTCAGCACATTATCATTTTCGTGACCATAAGAACAGTTGGATTCATTATCCCAAATCATAGCGCTAGCATCTGCCATGGCACAATTTTGCTTCCGCCTGTAAAATCTTACGTGCAATCTAGTCTCCATTTCCTTTTTTATCTAATTCGAAATTTTTACTCACAAATTCTTTCTTTGCCTTATCTGCCCTTGCTTGGAACAGATATTTTCGATATTCTGATTGTGACACTCCGTGCCTCTTCTTGGTGCGACATCCGATCGTTAACGATTAACGATGTTCAAATTGATTCACTAATTCTTCGCGAAAATAAGCAAGAGAAACAAATTCGAATTATGCGCTAACTCTACAGTACTTTATTAACACTTCTTCAAAACAAACATAACACAATATCCGTGTTTACTTGTAACAGACAGACTAGCATATTGAGCTATCAATTCAAGTACAAGTTAAGCGTAAAGTTCAGCGTAAAATCAAGCGTAAATTTAAGCGATTTGCGAAGTATTTAAATATAATAGGGACTGAACCTATCGTTGCAACACACACGAAAATTATCAAGTGAATGAGTGTCTTCCGCAAATACTTCCGCAAATCACTAATCTATATATAATCGCGCTAATCTATAGGCCTACCAACGTTCTTGAAAGGTTTGCGTCGTATCTACAGTGTAATATAATACAGTCTAACTAAAATATATACGTTTCGATCTACGGCGGCCACATTTAGTATGTATAGACAAAAAACACGCCACCACCACAGATATTAAATATATATTGTTATGCTAAAGTGTTTTGTATTACTACGATCATTACATACCGGCGATAATTTTTAAATATAATGTTTTTTCCTTTCTTTGATGTTCACTTCAACACTTCAAAAGCGAAGCAGGATTTGTAATTGACACAGTTAAACAATCAAATAGATAAATAACAAATATTCATATAAAACTTCTGTAAAATGATAAGAGTGGTTACGTACTCATCTGATACTGACGTCACAACAATTGCCGACCCGGTTACCACTGTAGACTTAGTAGCTTCAAATGCAAACACGCCGACTGTTTGAGAGCTTTGTAAATTTTTAACACCCAGATAAACAAAATCGTCATGTATCCTGTATGCTATTTTGCTTGTTGTGTCAAATATTTTATTTTCTGGCATGTTGGTTTGTACTTCACTCACTGTGTTGCCACCTGAATGTCCAGTATCAGTCCAGTTTAATACATTTTCCTTGTTATTCTTGTTTAATATACCGATTGTCAAATCTGTAGTTTTGCTGTCTTTAAGCGCGTATCCACGGACATTTGAACTGTGTGGTGATCCTGAGTAGAATGTTATATACAGTGGATCTTACACAAACATAGATGATTTTGTAATGTCACAGGATGAATTGAAATGTCATATTATTTTACAGTATTACTTAATGAATAAAAAACAAAGAAAAACTAATAGGCCTATTAATTATGCATGTGGTCATAGCTGGAACAGCCCATGACGCAGCGTGTAAGCAAGTAATATTTATTGCTTTTCATGAAATCATTACAAAGAAGAGACAAAAGTGTGGACAAAGTGAGAAAATTAAATATAGGCCATATGAAAATACACAAATTATATGAATATAAGTCTATAATATAGTTTTAAGTCAAAACAAAAATTATAATAATAATTAACATTCTATCCAAAAAAAAAGGTTCATATGAATTTATTTCATTTTCTTGTTGATATACCAAGTGAGTCAATCACAATTACATGGTTTGGTTTTGGGAGGTTTGTGGGTTTAACAATATACCCTTTAACCATTATAATAATTTCCCTACCATGGCCATTTTTACCGGAGTCATGTTTACACTAGTGGCGCCAGAAACTCCCCAACAAGGTGTCCAAGCTCTCATACAAGGGGGTCCACACCCGAACGTTGGGACCGAATACTGAGTCGGGGAAGCCTTGCGATTCCCACCCGTCGTGGAAAATTATTACTACAGTATTTTCTTCTTTTTTTTAAATTAAAATATTATAAAATGTTGTGTCAATAATGGGATTCTTTATTTAAAAATGCATAATTTGATAGAAAACTATGCAAGTTAAGAGTCTCCCCATTGGGGGTACTAATCCCCTGTAGGAGGTCCTAGCCCTTCGGAGAAGCGCTGGCGCGACCACTGCAACCCATACTACCGAAACACCTCGCACATACGGAGCACTGAATTGTACTTTCCGTGCTCGAGATTTGATCTTTCCCTGACGCTTAAAATTCCCATACAGCGGTCTAAGCGGGGGTATAGGTGTCTCCGACGGGGAGTCCGTTGCCCTCCTGGACCCCCACTAGCGCCGCCCCTGGCATTATAACCCTTAGAAAGTTAAATACAACATGTTATAGCAGAGTATAGCTAACAACAATTATTACAGTATTGTGTGCACTCATAGGAGGTTGTGTCTAACCCGGAAGTACTGAGGTGACGGAAACGGGTTATACTTAAGTATACCTCGGAATCTGTAAAGGGAACAATTCGAAAGTAGCCGGCGGTGTTAAATTAAGCTAACTAAACTAAGACTTACAACTTCCTATAGTAACTTAGTTTCTTAATTTAATTTCTTAATGTCTTGAGTCTAGATACTCTGCGTCAATCTTAAAGTAAACTAACTGATATTATTATAGGGTAGAACACTTCGAACTTACGTTGTAAGCAGTAAAGTCATTATTTTGATCAATGTATTAGTTTATATGCCATTTGACAAAGCTAATTCACCTATTTAGTCTTGCTGTAACATTTTAGGCTATGTGCAATTTTTTGATATCATAATGACGTATTTTGAAAATTTTATATATTTTAATTTAATTTCTTATGAACTTCTAAAGTGTAAAGTTAATTTAATAAAATTATTGAATACTTTTTTTCTAATTTAATTTCAGACTCATCTACGTATTCTACTTTACATACCATATTTAAACAGTTTAATTCTTACAATAATGTCATTCTTCCTGTGCCTTTTTGTACATCCCACTTTGAAACATCATTCCTTACACATTTCTTTGCCCTTGTATACGCCCTGCCTTTTGACCCTCTCCCAATCCCTTTTATTATAAACCGGGCTCTCAACAGGTAGGCCAATATCAACTCACCTTTCAATCCCTTCCCTTATCCCTTATTTTTGTTATAATATCTTGTACTGTAATTTTGTATTGCTTTGTAATGTAACATAATAGTATATCATGGCAATTTAAAACATATTAAAGCCAAAAAGAATTGAATTAAATATATATGTATATATATATATATATATATATATATATATATATATAATCAGTTTATGTTAGAAATTTCATAAATTATGTATACATGATTATGTAGCATTTTTTTAATAAGATATTTTAACAAGCCATAGTTTAACAAAATTGAAATAATTTGTACTTTTCTTGAGAAACCCCAAACGCGTTTTGCTAATTTATTCAAAATTATATCATTTTGTTTTTTTGTATGTTGTAGTATATAACAGTTTTGATCTATCCATTCACTGATCCAATGTATTTTATTCAGTGTTTTCTTTTTTTTTTTTTTTTTTTTTTTTTTTTTTTTAAATTGGAAGTTTCACCATACACAATTGATTGTTTTGATCTAACTTTAGGCTTAAATTCAAATAATGTAGACACATTTACTTAAAAGGTTAATCATTTTACGCAAAAATAGGAATAATCTGGACCAATTTATCATAAATTTTGACCAAATTTACCCAAAATATAAACAATCTAGACCCAATTAAAAAAATAATTAAACTTATGTTATGCATAAACAGCATAATTTTGACCCATTTTTAAAAATTTGGACCCATTCTTTGTTGACCCAACTTTCTCAATAGCTGGCTCCGGCTTTGGTGCTAACTTATTTCTTGTTTTTAAAACTTCATTTTTCAGCATTATAAATGGCAATGTCATGCAATGCATTATAAGCCTTTTTCCGCTTTGTGGTGTGTCTATTAATAACATAAATGAAATTTTGACGGATTTTCGACATAATAACTTTACACTTACCTGTAGATTCCGTAAGTCGGTACAAGCAGACTTGTGTAGCTATTTGAATAAAAATCCACCTACATGCTGTACCGTACATCTTCAAGTCCACAGCTGTAACGATGTTACTCCTTGGTAGGTCTAAAAATCTGTGACTTTTAGCAATGTCGTTTTCTCCTATACTGTCACTGATTCCGAACAGAATTTATGAATCTGGATTCCACATTCAGAATGAGCACTGAATTATTATACAACAGTTTTTACAGTTACTTCCCTGTGTGCTTAGTATTAGTATTGCAATACAAATATAAAAAAGTTTGTAGATGGAAAGCAAACATAATAGGCAGTCCGGAGCAATTTAAAGATAGGATATCCTGGTATGTAGACCTACTTTCTGTTCATCATTGTCTAATAATTTAGTTAACTTCCTTCTTAGGGCCCGTTCGAGCGAAAAAATATCCGTGCTATTTACCAGTTAATTCACCGCTACACACTTTCTAAAGCCGCTCGTACCCTATTTTAAGTGACTTGAACACAACGACATGCCGTTTTACATGCCTGTGGAGAAAGGTGTCAAACAAATAAACAAACAAGGTGTTTAGAGAACGACGTAAACTTCTTGGTCGTTCTAAACAAAATGACACCCAAGTCTACCTGACAATCAATCGATGGCTGCCAGATATATACTCGGCTCAAAGCTAATCAACAACGAAAACTCTGGTAGTGTTTCCAAAAGCTGACACCTTTTTATTTTTCGTTGGTATATGTTTCGTGGAAAATATTATATTAAAAAACACTTAAGAAAGTGTGCTACACAAGCGAGGGTATGTTCTACAATACAGTAATGTTTGTGAATGTGTAACCTGTGGTGGAACATAAACATTCATTATAGTTGTCGCGGTGGCCTTGGTTCACAAAAAAACCTTCGTTTCTAATCCGTTGTATATAGGATCTGTGGATACAGTAATGCGAAACTGCAAAGGGTACTCGGAATTCATTCATTCATTCATTCATTCATTCATTCTTTCTTTATTTAGCCAAAAGAAATATACAAAACAATAATCAAACAATAAACACAATTAAATTACCTACGTTGGCTTGGATTAACAATATAGTGTTAGTTAAAACCCTCTGGCTCTCAGGCCTTTTATTCCACTTATGCTACGTTCAGACTTGGAGATAAGCCAGGCTTACGTTAAGCCCGGCCATTTAGGTTTGGACCGTTATTCAATACATTAAAATATACTATGGATTTTAAGATAGGCATTCATGCTAAAGGAGTGCACATATATATACATTACTAAAAGCTTGTTAATTTATTTTTTTATTTCACAGTCATAGTGAATAATTATGAACTCATACATTACTTGAATAGTTCAATGATGTGATTTGTTTTAATAGTTTATATTTTACGACATATGTACAAAATTACAAATTGTTCAATAAAAGACAGTGCTCCAGAGCCCAAAATATTCAAGGCCAAAAAGTCGTGGGCGGATGCTGACCGTGTTGCAATCACATCCACCTAAATTGTATTAAAAAACAAATATATATAGGCATATATTATTTGTACGGCCTGGTGTATAGGCCTGTATAGCAAAAAAAAAAAAAATCCCACCCGACCCCGATTAAAAAAAAAAAAAATATTATGCTTTTGTCATGATAATTATTAGATTTATAATTATAGCCTAATCATTATTCATTTCAAAAATAGGCCTATGTATTTCAGAGTTATAATAAGAGGAGAGCTAAGTCTGTGGTGTTCAACACTCTTCATCCTCGCCATGTCGCTATCGCATCACACGTCATCAGCACTTACTGTATAGAAACTGCTCTGACAATAAGAAAAGTACAATAAATATTCATGATCTACTGCCGAATCAGAAAAGTGATATTGTGAATTTATAGCGCCACCAATATCCACTGCCTCAAACGTCCAGAAAAAAAAATCGCAGCCGGATTTATCCACTTAGTATGTACTAGTCCTTAATGTAGTATTCTTAGTAATACAGTTACTGTACAAAGAAAACATGTAACTTTTCTTCTCTGCAATAAACTACAACAGGTGAAAAAAAAATGCCAATAGGTGTAACTGGTGTGAAGAGTAGCACTAAAACAACTGCAATTATAATTGCACTATGTCCTTATACTGCCCTCCCATGGCAAAAGGGCATAACTGACAATTTGATGTTTTGGAGATATTAAGCAAAACGTTTAATTTATTTAGCCCTAAAATATGTTTTAGTATTTGATTTCATGGTAAATGTATTCTAATAGACAAATAATGTCTATTTCAGAGTAGCACACATTTTTTTTCTATAGATATTGATTTTTGTCAGTTATGCCCTTTTGCCGTGGGTTTTCTGATTTAAGACATGTTGGCAAACTTTGGCAAAAGGATATAAGTACACATTTTAGTTTCTTTTCAACGCAATTTGAAGTCAGATTATTCAAAAAAACATTCAAAATATAATTTCATATGTTAGATATGTATCAACTATAAAATAAAAGTACAATAATACCAAAGAAACGCATTAAATAGTAAATACTAAAATTACAAACGATTAAACACCCATGTATAGGCTAACCAAGTATACCAACGAGAAAGAGAATTAACAATAGTATGCTGTTATGTACCAACAAAGCCCTTTAAGCTCAAGGTGCTAGATCGAGGACACTGTGAGTAGGGGGCCTTAGGGTACCCCTATCGGCCCTGCACAAAAACGCATAGGCGCATAGGCGTTACGTCAATGCGTGAAAGATGCATGCGTATGCGTATGTGAAATAGAACTGTTGTTTAGTTAGTATGCGCGTGTGACTGTTTCTACATGTACGATAAACAAGCATTACAAATACAAATATTGTTTTTTTTATATTATAATAAAATATTTAGAAAATGTATTATATATTTATATTTAGATGGAAAAGTAAGTTGTCGTTTGCTTAGTGAACACAGTTCATTCGAGTAAACTGTGCAGTTATACCTTTTTGCCGTTTTGTTTGCTATAAAGAGGCATGGGATATTAAACTGATAGTACGAAAATCGGTACATTTGGAATCCTTTGATACTTTTAGTATTGCAAAGAAACTGCTGACCAAAAAGTCATCAGGTAAGGCGCCTGAACTGTAGATTAGGTTGATTAGTCTGGTCAACTGGTGTAAGCCATTTTGTCTCAAGCTTTTTCAAAGATTCCGCTGGTATTATCTTCGCTTGGAGCTTTGTTGATAGGAAGTTGTTTAATGGCCTCTGCAATTTCATTTTGAAAAAGTATCGGTGTTGTCGTTGTAATAAGGAAATTTCCCCTCTTGTATCATGATAAAGCTCTTCGCCTATGTACTTCTCCTATCTATTTAAGATGTCTTCTTCATTGTGTAGTAGTACCCCTCTCTCGATTGAATTCCAGGTTGACTCTGTGTTTTTCAGTTTAAACGTTTTTATCTTCTGAAGTTTGACACTGTTTAGCCTGTCAAGGATTTCTAGGTCCTCACAAAGCTGTTGATAGTACTTTTCCTTTGCCTTTCTACATCTCTCTGTATATCTTGATTCAGTTTTTTTACTCCATTCGATAAATCTTTATTTATTTTTAATTGAAAATAATAATAATAATAATAATAGTGAGTTTTATCTAGCGCACATATCCATCTAATGTAAGATGCTCAGTGCGCTTGATATGTGGACTAGGAACTCGATCAATGACTTTCTTCGCCCCTTAAAAGAGAACTCGCAAAACGATTTTTTGTTTTTGAGCAGATTTTTCATATTTTATTAGAAAATGAATCAATTTCATTATCTTTATTTTGGAATTTTTTATAAAGTTATAGGTAATTTACGAATTCGCCAGTGACGTCATTGGCGAATAAAGTAACCCCAGATCGTATTGCCGTTGGCGGCACTATACATTACTTGCTGCTACTTGCTGTGTTTTGCTGTTACTCATTGCTGACAAGAGTTGACAACCGCTGATGCATATCAAATGCATATTCAGTAAATCGGCGCGGCCTGCAACATAACCTTCACAAACGAGGTTGCAATGGCCGATCATAGGAGGCCAATGGGTTTTTTATTTGAACCAGAAAAACATAAAGATAGCGTGGAAATCCAAGAAGCAAATGATTATGATCCAGAAGTCGATGACCCAGCTAACACAAAACGTTTAAAAAACGTTTTTAATTGGTTTAAGTTTGGGTTTGGTTTTTGTGGAACGTTTCCAAAAAAACGTTTTTAAAACGATAAGTATGCTTTCTGATAGGAGACTTTTGCACCAAAACGTTAAAAAACATTACAAAAACGTATGCAAAAAACTTACAAACAAGTGTGACAAATCCTTATCTAAACGGAGGAGAAAACACAACCAGGATTTTGGTAAAAGACATACCTCTGTCTGTAAGATGTGAGGAGATAACAGACGCACTGAAAAAGTTAGGATGTAAAATTCATGGTGACATACAATACCTAAAATTCAGGATTAATGGCCAACTATCACGCTTTTTAAATGGAGACCGTGCCATCTTTGTGGAACCTTTTAAAGGAAGTCTGCCAAGATTCTGCAAAATAAACAACTTTACCGCACGACTCTTCCATAAAGACCAGACTGACGTAATCAAATGCTTTAATACATGTAACAAAATAGGACACAAAGCAAGAAACTGCAGTGAATCGATAAAACTGAAGAACAAAGCACCCGCATCTACATATAACGAAGTCCACGATCTCGTGATTTGTGCAAGCGATAGTGATGACAATGTCATCACAGACAATGAAACAGATGCTGTGATGGACACTGCAAAAAACAAAAATGCTGATGAAGAAAGCAACCAAACATCTGATAAAGCGACAGACGTAATAGAAGTTCTGGAAGTGCTGCTAAATAAACCTAGTAAGCCAGGTGACGCCTCTGATTCCATCGAATTGGACCAAAAGGTTCAAGAAATAATGAAGGAGGCAGTTAAAAGGGTAAAAAACCTTACCTACAACGAGAACGTTCAAACAACTGAAAAACAAGCCTTCCAACTACCAAAAAGTCAAAAGAAGAAATTGAAAAAACAAGAAAAGAAGAAAATAGAAAAAGTTGATCAAGAAAACAAGCATACTGAGAAAGCAAACAAGGCAATCAAAGGAATGCGACCAATCACAGACTTTGCGACAGACAAACAAGAAAAAGCTGTTAATGAATCTGCCTCCGTAGCGAGGCAAATCTTTGCCACTAGCAAAAGAAAGAAACTCACCGAGAGCGGTGAAAAAAACGTGGAAAAGAAAGACAAAAAATCTGATTCTGTAAGTTGAGTCCTTTAGTATTAAGTCCGTAATCACATTTTGAACTGAACCAATTGTAGATGTAAATAATATCTTATCTAATTAAAGAAAATTAAATTAAAAAAAATAATAAAATAAAATAATAATTTAAAAAAAATGAAAAGAAAACAACATAACAATCCTTTACATTTAGTTTCATTGAATGTCAGAGGACTCAGGGATATTTATAAAAGGAGAAAAGTTTTTAAGTGGTTCGATGAACAAAAAGCCGATATCGTTTTCCTACAAGAAACGCATTATGACAAAACATCTGTTAATGTTTATGATTTGTGGAAAGGAACATCGTTCCATAGTTTTGGAACATCTAACAGTAGAGGTGTTTCTATTTCATTAAAACCTGAATTAGATATAAATGATATAAAATGCAAATATATTGACAAAGATGGAAGACTACTTATCATAAATTTAAAATACAAAAAAAAAATATTTTTAATCTGATAAACGTCTACGCCCCAAATAACTACAAAGAAAGATTATTAATTTTTTAAGAAACTAGAAAATAAAATTAACATCCTTTGCAACGGTAAAGATGAGTACACGTTAATGGGTGGTGATTTGAATACAAAAATGGTGAAGTAATAAACACCGATATAAGACCGTCTATCTTTTCAGACCATCAAGCCATATCACTTAGAATTTTAAATGATGAAGAAAAAAGAGGGTCCGGAATTTGGAAGCTAAATAATAGCTTTTTAAATGAGGAAGAATTTACCTTTAATATTTTAAAGTTAATAGAAAACACAATAGAAAATGAATATAATCTTAATCCAGCATTACTTTGGGAATACCTAAAGGTAAAGATTAAAGAATTTTCGTGTAAATATGGGGGAAAAAAAAGAAAAAACAAAAAAATGAAAATAAAGAAAAATTACATAAAGAAATCATAGAATTAACTAAGCAATTGGATATTGCCTATGATAAGAAAAGAGATAATAATAATAATAATAATAATAATTCTTTATTTGTCCTCGTATATGTATGCCTACACACTGGGAAATTCGGGCTGGGTCCCCGGGGACCCGCGGCTGCCATAGCTCGGCGCCAACTACCCCACTTACTCTACAACATCAAACGGATACAGACTGAACTATTAAGAAACAAAATAAACGACCTAGACAATATATGCTTATTTGAGGCGAAAGGAGCACAAGCTAGATCTAGAACACAATGGATTGAAAAATGAGAAAAAAACACAAAGTTTTTTATTGGGCTTGAGAAAAACAATGCGAAAAAGAAACGCATCACATCTGTTTTAAAAGGCAATGGAAATTATACCACAGACACTAAGGAAATTCTTAAAGAACAAGTAAACTTCTTTAAACAACTTTATCAAAAATAAAAGAAATTCCTGACTCAAACATCCACAAATATATCAACAGCTCCGTCGTCAACACACTGTCATTCGAAGATAAAGATATATGTGAAGGTCTATTAACACTTGAGGAATGTAAAAATGCAGGTTTTAAAATGTATTTAAATAAAAGTCCAGGTACAGATGGACTAACAGTAGAATTTTAACGTAAATTTTGGGATGCAATTAGTTGCACAGTGTGTGAAGCCCTTAACTTTAGTTATGTAAATGGTAAATTATCAACAACACAACGAAGAGGTATTATAACTTTATTGTATAAAAAAGGCGAGCGAGAAAATTTAGCCAATTGGAGACCAATAACACTTCTAAATGTTGATTACAAAATAGCTGCTCACGTACTTGCAAAGAGAATGCAATCTGTAGTAAGTACAGTAATTAACCATGATCAAAAGGGATATATCCATGGTAGATTTGCGGGTGAAAGCATTAGATTGATCGAGGACTTACTTGAATATACAGACACTAATAATAAAGAGGGAGCTTTAATTTTTATTGACTTCGAAAAAGCCTTCGACTCTGTAGATAGAAACTTCATCTATACAGAAAGCTGCTGTATTAATAATGGGTGGACATCAGAGAGTTTTATTATGAATAGCGGGATACGCCAAGGATGTCCTATGTCCTCTTTATTATTTGTTTTAGTTGTAGAGTTAATGGCAATTAACATAAGAAACAACCCTCTGTGTAAAGGCATTAAACTGCCGTCTTCAAACGAGGTTCTGAATACTGTTAAAATAGCAAAACTTGCTGATGATACTGTGATCTTTGCAAAGGATGAAAATAGCATAGCTAGTGTCATTAAAGAAATTGAATTGTTTTGTGAAGTGTCATGTTTGAAACTGAATAAAAATAAAACGAAAGGTGTGTGGATTGGAAGTAATAAAAATAAGAAAGGTAATGCTTGTGACATCTCCTTCGTTCAAGAACCTATAAAGTTTTTAGGAATATATATAGGATATGATAAACTTACTTGTATTGCAAAAAATTGGGAAAAAACAGTTTCTAATTTAGAGCACGTTTTAAAAACATGGGAAAAAGAAATTTGTCCTTTTTTGGGAAAATTACAATTATAAAGACACTTGCTTTATCGAAACTTACATATAATGCAAGTGTCACTGATATTCCCAAAACATTATCCCTATGGTTAATAACATTTTGTATAACTTCTTATGGAGTGGGAAAAAAGCAAAAAATAAAACGAATTATAATTATACAAGATATTATGAAAGGAGGCCTAAAAATGATCGATCTCAACTCTGTAATCGATTCCCTTAAATTAAGTTGGGTAAAACGCTTAATAAGTCCTGACCCAGGTAAATGTGATAAAATGTTTGATTTTTATAAATGGAAATATATTCCATGCTTTTACATGTTTCCTGTAACATATACATTATGTATGACAGATATGAACTTTGAAAAGCATAGTTCATTAAAAGAGTTGCCTACATTTTATAGGAATAACAATAATATACATGCTTCGCACCCGCAATGTATCTGTGAAGTAAAAAAGCAAAGGCTTTGGGAAAATAAATTTATTCAGTTAAACGGAAAACCTCTTTTTTGTAAAACATGGGTAGAATCAAATTTTAAAATCATGAATGATTTAATTGTAAATAACCGACTAATAAAGATTGATGAGATAATTCCAAAATTGTCAAAAACGCCAAACACACTAATAGAATATGTGGCATTAATTATTGCAATTCCGAAAATATGGAAAGAAATTATTTTAAACCAATCTGTTTGTGTATTACATGGTGAAAAAGAATGTCAATCCAACGACACTATTATTTAAAAAAAACAAAAAGTTAAAGATTTTTACTTGTCATTCATTAATGACAAATATATTGTACCAAAAGCTCAAAGTAAATGGGAAACTACTTTACAAATCAACACAATCGATTGGCCACTGTGTTGGAAAAACAAAGTGAATTCAATGATGCATATGAAAAAAATTGCTCATTTCAACTATAAATTAATACACAGAATCTTACCTACACGATCTAGACTTAAACTTTGGAATATATCGAACAACAATCTTTGTGAGTTTTGCAATATACAGGAAGATGAAGAACATATGTTATTCAAATGTAAGGATATAGAATTATGTTGGGTAAAACTTTATCGTATGTTACAAATATGCAATTTTGATATAAATGAAAAAAATAGAATGGAATAAAATTGTCCAAGGATGCTATGCTGAACGAACAAATGACATTCTATCTATTGTTACATTCTGTATCTATAAAAGTAAAGTTAAGTACAGACTCGGACTTTGGAAACAATGTCCTTGGGTTATGTTTTTATTGGAATTAAAGAGTTTAATAAGCTGTGATTTCTTAATTAACAATGAAAAAGCAAAAAAAAAATGGTCAATGATTGACCTTAACAAAATAAAACAATATTATATTGGTTAAACTTGGTGAAAACAAATTCACCATATTATAGTCTAAAGGGGACCTATTTCGAAAAAATAATTTAGCCTATAAATATTGTATATACACTGTAGTGTTTATAAATACAAGCGAACAAACTTTAAAAAATAGGCTTAAACAAAAGCTTGACCTTTTATTTTATCCTTTATTAAAATGACAGAAAACAAATAGAAAAAATGGCATGATAATTGTACACCTTGACCGATGTGCATAAATTTCAAGAAAAAGTAAAAAACGTTAAATAAACGTTCAAAAATCGTACGCAAAAAGACTTACAAACAAGTGTATAAAATAGAACGAAATCACAACGTTAACAGAACGTTATATCACAACCAAATTTTCACCAATTTTCATAGAAAATGTTATCGTTTTTATAAAACGTTTTAATAACGATTTTAAAATGGCGCTGTGTAATATTGCCTTTTTTTTTGCAGATTCAATGCACCATAACGATATAAAAACGTTATAAAGACTCCTCAACAAATGTATAATTAGAACGAAATCACAACGTTCACAGAAAGTTATATCAAAACCAAATTTGTCAGAGAAATTGTTTTCGTTTTTATAAGTCGTTTTAAACACGATTTTAAAACGTCGCCGTATATTGCGTTTTAATTGCAGTTTCCTTGTACAGAAAGTTATAAAAACGTTGTAATAACGTAACAAACACGTTTGAAACACGTTTATCACAATTAAATCACAGCGTTCACAGAACGTTACCTCGGAACCAAAAATGACCACCGCCTTATTCCAGCAATTTAATTTACTTATTTTATAAAGACGAAACGTACCCAATGCTACGCCCAAACAATTAGGTATAGGTAATCAATCAAATTTGAACCAATTATTCAGGTTAATTGTTTTCTTTAACATTAACACATTAATCTATAATATAAATCTACGTGGTTACCGTCATCATACATGAATATAATTTACTGATTCGTCAACAAGCGTCACGTGACAATTTATGTACGAGAACGAGCAACCGTAGACTTGCCACAAGTCTCTTATTTTTTATTATTTTTCTCATTCTGGACAGCGCCACCAACGAAAAAGTTAATTTAGAGACGGAATAAGCGACTTGTAAAACACTGAAATCAGGCACCATGATGCCAAAAGAATGACGTAATCTTATATTCCGTATTTGGATAAATGGGCGGACCGAAATAAACCATTTCAACCAATCAAAATGTTCATATTTTTGGAGCCACGAAACTGAGTCACTCGCGTCGACTAGTTAGGCATGACTAAACTTAAATAGTCCTCCCTAATAAAACGGGCCTAAAATATTTAGAATAGACCCTAGTAAGACAAATTTTGGCAATGGACTAGATGGCATACCATACAAATACAACAAAACATTAACTTTCCAGGAGGATTGCTCAGTCCTCGTCTGGAGTCAGTAATAGTAGTAGGCCTGCCTAGACTAGTAGAGGCTTGGCGTATTTTTAAGTTCTTACTTACAGAGGTCTACCTTTTTAACAATATTCTACGCTAAAGGCCTAAATCTGTGTAGCAGCTAGCAGTGAGCAAGGTTCCTTTTTCGCAGAGCTAAACAGTATTTTTTTTCAGGTTTATATGGCATAATAAACCAGACAAAATAAATAGATCCACGCTCATTTCGGACCGTAATGAGGGCGGGCTAAAAATGATTCATATTGAATCATTCTGTCATAGCATGAAAACTAAATGGATCCAAAGACTGTTTTTGAATAAACAAAGTAACTGGGCTCTTTTTAGGCACTACTCCATTAAACCGTTAGGTGGAAGTTTAATTTGGAAATGTAATTTTAGACATACTGAACTTTTCTTGGACATGATAAAAAACGAATTTATAAAACATGTTTTGGTGGCATGGAGTAAATATATTTTTACAAATGGTGAGAATATTGTTGATCCAAAGCTTCAAATTATAATAGTCTAATTAAGTCGAGTAATCATGTTTTATTACCTCCTTCAACTCTTTTGCATAAAGTAAAATATGTAAATGATATTTTAGACCAAGGTGGTACCGTTTTAAATTATAATAACTTCAAGACTAAATATGATACCATGTTTTGTTTTTTAACGTATTACAAAATAATATCAGCAATTCCAAGAGATTGACTAAAATTATGTACAAATGAAGTTGAATTAAAATCTGATAATACAGCGGCAGATATCAATCGCTTCTTTTCTGCCAAAAAATCTAACCGCCTTATTTATAGAAAATTAAAAAGTAAGCATTCTTCGAAACCAATTTCTGAATTAAAATGGAATTCACATACCACATTCCCTGTTAATTTCGACTGGGTTTTTGCTTATAAAATACATTTTGAATGTACCACTGATTCAAAATTACAATATTTTCAATATAAAATTATTCATAGAATTCTGGGAACAAATGAAAAGGTTTCAAAGTTTGAAGATATTTCACCTTTGTGCACTTTTTGTAAAAGCAATACAGAAAACATTTTGCATCTCTTATGGGAATGTACGTATGTTAGAGATATTTGGCTATATGTAAAAACATTGCTTCATATTGACCTAGATAAATGGTCCATGTTATTTGGTTTAAAGTGTGTTAGCAATAAGATGTAATTTAACTTTATATTACTCATTACCAAATTCTATATTTTTACTTGTAAAATAAAGGAGAAAAAACCAACTAGAGGCGAACTTCTTAATAAAATAAGATATTTCCACAAAATAGTTAAAAATAACTCTAGTTACATTGATTTTGGTATTGTAACACATTTTAAGAATGTTTTAAAAACGTTTAAAAACATCAAAATAACGTTATAATAACGTTTCTGAATGTTAAATTGAAAAGTTATTAAAACGCTTTAAAAACTCCACATCAATATGTTTTTAAAACGTAATATTATAACGTTTTACAAACATAAACCCTTTGTAAACGTTTTTAAAACGTGATACAAGACCAAAGTCAATGAAACCAAGGTTATTTTTACGTTATAATAACGTTTTTAAAACTTTAAATTAAAACGTTATTAAAACGCTATTAAAACTCCACAAAATTACGTTTTCGAAACATTTTTTGTACCAAACTCATACGTTTTTATAACGTTTTTTTAACGTTAAATTGTTAGTTGGGGAGGCCATGGAAAATAGACTGGATAAGTTAAACCAGAGCCGTAGATAGAGAGAGTTTGGCAAACTTGGCGCATGGGCGCCATGTTGTCACCAAACATTTTATAAAACATAAACTTTCTTTCATTATTCTGTTCATGAGGACAATTCAATTATGGTATTTTAACATATCATTGTAAATATCATATACTGTATAATCATATTTACCTAACTTTGGAATTAATTAATCAGTGACGTGCTGTATTATTTTGAGAAGATAAAGTGAGGACGATTCTTTTTTTTTTTTTCGTTACGATTATCTTTTTGTTTTAAAAGTTTATCATCTAGGCCTATACCTAGTTGCTAGCAGCCTACTCTATATAGAATGAGGCTCCTAAGAAGAGTCAACACTGCAGAGGAGAAAGGTTGGTTGTGCAGACAGAGTAGGTTTGTGAATCGTCGGCGATAATATTAATTTCGCCTGTAAATGAATGATAAAAATATTAATAACATGAAAGTTTTCTAATTGTATCTAGGCTTCTAGGTCTATGACTTCGTAAACTTTAATTTATGAAATAAAATATGCTGGTCATCTTCAAACCAACAAATAGCCTAGGCCTATTTGTAAATTGTAATCTAAACAATAAATCAAAGTTGAAGAATTATTGCATTGAGAGAAATTTGTGTACAGCATATGCCTAATCATTCATAATCAAGAAGCTATGCCTTGTAAGTAAAATAGCAACATTCTCCACACTTCTGTTTATAATATTAGTGAGTTATAATATTATCATTATTACTGTATTATTATTATTATTTATTATTATTATTATTATTATTATTATTATTATTATTATTATTATTATTATTTATTATTATTTATTATTCATTATTTACTATTCATAGAAATTTTGATTTGTAATTTAATTGTAAATCATTTAAACATTTTGATTTAAAATATGTATTAAAACAATCAATATATTATATCTTTAAAATATATTTTTATCTTTAAAATCTTTAGTTGCACAATTAATTGATTTGTAAAGCACAATTGTGCATGTTTGCATAGCACAGGACTACTTGGACAAGTTTTCGATTTTATTGGAGGATTCAATTTTTATTTTTAATTTTAATTTAAGCTACCACTGATACTAGTCTTCAGTAGCTTTCTGTAAATTTTATACAATTTAACAGCAAAGCGCAACATTGCATCTTTTTATAAATCATTGCTGCTTGAAAATTCTTCCTTTTTTTATTATCATCGTAATTAAGCTGATTTAAGTACTACCTTAAGGTGTTCGGCCGAAGAAGTACCGAAATTTAGGCCTGTCTAGGCCTAGTCGGGGCGGGCGGTACATGCTTTATTTAATTTACGTGGATAGCGAGATTTTTCGATCGCCATACAAAGTTAAAATAAAATCCCAAATCCTCCTCCTTTTTGGAATTTAAGGAAATTAATACATTTTTGTTTCTTTGTTGGATCGATTGCAGCAACCCCAAACTTAACATAACGGTATTTCACATTATATAGCATTAATCATCTATAATAACTCCTAACTTCCTACCCTATCGCGTTGTTTTGTTTTGGTGACAACATGGCCGGTGTAAGTCACGTGATTGAAACCGAGTTGGCCAAACTCTCTCTATCTACGGCTCTAAGTTAAACTGGTGCGCTTGCGGCCAATGTCAGCTAATGTCTACAAACGGAGAATGTCTACAAACGGAGAATGCCTGTGTTGTAGGGAAGAAGATATTTTTACTTCTAAAATGGACGAAAACTCTTCTTGTATTTCGAAAACAGAGACATTTAAGAATGCATGCAAGAATAAGGACATATTAGAAATTAACATGGCAGCGTTAAAGGAGGTTGTTGGTGAATATTTACGTGATCCCATTTCGAATATGTATGTAACCTTAGAGGCTAGGTCTATCTATAGCCTATTAAATAATATAGGCTTATCCACCACCACTATGCCGAGGACCACTACACTAGCGTTTCTACATTTTATTATTGTTACTATTAGGCCTAGCCTAGAGAAAGCATTCTCTCTCCATTTGTAATTAATGTAGCCAAACATTCCCAATAAACAATAGCATTAGGTATATGCAATTGAAAATGAGAATAAAATTATTGCAGAACTGGACACAAAGAAAAAAAAAATAGAAACTGTCCCTCATATATTGTATATTGTATTACCATGTTTAATTTTAATTAATAGGTTGTAGAGATATGCTGCTTATAGAAGTTTCACCTGGTGGGTGTATGGAAAACTTGGACGAAAACGTAGAAAGGTTATTCCAGCGTGTGCTGTCCATGTCATCCGACATCAATTTCCAGAGGCAGAAGGCTACCATGATGCTATCAAGAAAATTTTACTAAATGAAGACACTTTTTTAATACATCATAAGTTATGTTTGTATAATAACTTGAGTGTGTAAAGGTGATACTTCTTTTATAACTTGTTTCGCAAAATTATATATTTTTTTAATTTCCCCACTATGCTCCTGTGACCCCCTTGTATTTTCTAAAAATCTAAAAATACCTGTATATGTTGATTGAAAAAACCAAACTTTCAGCTTAAATTTCCATAACCAAACCCCCCCCCCTTTTTTTTTCATTACAGAATGACTAATTTGACCTTGTATATGGGTTTTATATAGCTATATTTTCTTTAATAATGATGATGAACAGTTGTAATTTGCTACATAGACTGATATTTGGAAATATTAACATTTGGATAGCATTTTTTAGTAGAATGTTGGATGTCCCATATCAGTCTAAGTAGAAAATTTAAAGTTTGTTTCATAACTCCTTCAGTGTGAACTGATTTAAAAAAAAAAAGATGTTAATGCCTTCAAAGTATCAGGTCAAGAAAAGAAAAACGTCTACAGCGTTTTTTTAGGCCCTTTTTAAGAACGTTCTCAGTACAGTTACTGTACTCGTCTGCTTGATGTCTTGTGATTGGTTACCAACTGAGTCTAAATTACTCAAGGAAGATTGTATAGTAGAAACCCTCATTTACGAACGTAAAATAAAGGTGATGATGTCATAAAAATTTAAGTGAAAGATTAAAAAAAAAATCTGCTCGAATTGTAACTGTTATTAGCATGCATACAACAACACACCATACTAATACAGTACTATGCAATTCTCAAGTAAAGGAGGCCCTCTAACAGGCCTTTTTAAAGTCAGTGTTTTTTATGGCTTCACACATGTCCATGCGACAAATTTTACTTCTCTTTCAACATCGTTTTCAGCTTTAAAATTTAACATTGTGCTTGATTGTTTTATTGAATGATCAATATATATAATAAACAAGTATCTATGGAAGTTGTGTTGGGAGTAAAATCCACAATCTAGGTATTTAATAAGGTAAAAATGTCCCAGTATAGTACCAGTGCAAATACATAGGAATTTGGGTCAACCCCGATTTTACGAATACCCGCATTTACAAACGGCTCTGGGCCCGTGCCGTACATAAATGAGGGGTTCTACTGTATATCCCTTTTCAATATCTTTCTAAAATCGAACCACGACATTATTAATGCCTGCGCTGAATACAGCTACAACATTATGGAATTCCCCTAAGGAGCTTGAGTGTGTGTTCCATATGTGCTTGATCCAGTGATCCGGTGGTAATAATGTTCAAGCGCTTCGAGGTTGTGTCAACGGGAGGCGCTATATAAATCCAGAATTATTATTAATAATAATAATAATAATAATAAAAATAATAATAAAAATAATAATAAAAATAATAATAATAATAATAATAATAAAAATAATAAAAATAATAAAAATAATAA
>NW_022709638.1:103037-105537 GCF_011630105.1 Anneissia japonica | reverse complement strand
TGATTTCATCTGGAAGTGCATTCCATAAGGTAGGCGCTGCAGAGGTGAATGCCCGTGAGCCGTATGTGATGGTAGTGCTTTTCGGAACTTTTAGAAGATTCTTAGAAGCGGATCGGAGAGAGCGTGTTTGCGTGTAAGGTGTCAGGAGTTCAGTGATGTATTCTGGAGCGAGATCGTTCATTGCCTTGTATGTTAACAGCAATGTTTTATAAATAATTCTTTTGTCGACAGGAAGCCAGTGAAGATCATATAATATGGGTGTAATATGGATATGTCGCTTAGTTAAGGTAACCAGACGAGCAGCAGAATTTTGAATACGCTGTAGCTTAGTTATTTGTGTCTTGGGTAGTCCAGAGATGAGACCGTTGCAATAGTCGAGCCGTGAATTGAGAAAGGCATATATCAGACGTAGAGTAGTGGGTTTGTCGAGAAACTTTCTGATTTTTCCAATTTTACGGAGAGCAGCACAGGAAGAGCGACATACAGCATTGATATTGGACTTCATTTGTAGAGTAGAGTCGAGTATTACACCAAGGTTACGGACCTCCGTCTTTGGTTCGACCAGAAACTGATATGATTGTAAAGACATGGCTTCAACTGCACGAAAGCGTGAAGAAAAACGAATTAATTCTGTTTTCTTGACATTGAGATGAAGCTTGTTAGCTAGAGACCATTGTTGGACACAGCCTACACACTGATTGAGCTTAGTAAGTGAACTGGAAAGTTCACTTGGAAGGAAATCGATGTATATCTGTATGTCATCGGCATACATCATGCAGCGTAAATCATGCAGCGTAAATCACTGTAGCAAAGCCGGTTTACCCAACCCCAAATTCAGCGACACATTAAAAAATCAAACATTACAGCGAATCAAAATACAAAGAAACCTTAGGAAGAAAAGAGGATGGGCTTTCTAAAACTGCAGCATCGGTTAACAATCTAGAGAGCTGGTCCCAAACACGAGGCAACCTGATGGCTACCGAGTTGAAAAATGCTTGGGTCCTTGATGCTTGGTGACGGAAACACAAGCGATCATTATGTCTGGTATTGATTTTGATACCATCATAAACCGTGCTGCACCTCAGAACTTTAAAGCAAAAAATAATAAGCAATTTGTCCCTTCTGACAGACAAAGAAGAAAAAGAAAGCAAATGTAACCTCTCCTCAAAGCTCATCTGTCCTCGATGTTGTTTAAGAGCAAGACGAGTTGCTCTTCTATGGACTCCCTCAAGCAGATCTGACAAAGTTTTAGTCCATGGAAACCAGGCGGGTTGAGCATACTCCAGGCCTGGTAATACCAGGCTTTTGTAGAGAGACAACAATGCACTGGTCGAAGCATGTCCAGCCACGCTCCAAACAAAATCAAGCATACGCTTAGCTTTGGAAACAATGGCATGGACATGGTCTTCCCATGTCAATTTTGAGTTGAAAGTAACACCAAGGTATTTAATGGTGGTCACCGGACTAATAAGAGAGCCAGACAAGAAATAGGAAGACAATTGTTTATTACGCGAGCGTGTGATATGTAAAACATTTGTCTTCAGAACGTTGGAAGGCATGCGGTTTACTTCACTCCACAGAGTAAGTTGGTCAAGATCTGCTTGAAGGTTGAGAGAGTATTGAGGAGAGGTTATAGGACTATAAATAAGGGTGTCATCAGCAAAAATAGCAGTTTTACATTTAAGCGAACAAGCAATGTCATTAATAAAAAAAATTAAAAAGAATGGGACCAAGTACACTGCCTTGCGGTACCCCACTGGTTACCTCCACCCAGTTAGATGAGGATCCCTTAAATTGAAATTTCTGAAAACGTTTAGTCAAAAATGACTTTAACCAGTACCAGATATCCTCAGAGATGTTAAATTGCTGGGAAAGCTTATTTAGGAGAATATCATGAGGCATCCGGTCAAAGGCCTTTGAAATATCTAAAAAAATGGCATCAATGAGTGGTGGGGATCTTTGATCCAAAATATAGGACCAGTCATGAATGATAGTTGCAAGTTGCGTAGTACATGATTTTTAAGGTAAAAAACCGTGTTGGTTCTCAATGAGCAAACAATTATCAGTAGCATGCTGCAGAAGTGCTTGTACCACCAGCCTCTCCAGCATTTTACCCACAACAGATGTTAGAGCCACCGGGTGGTAGTTGTTAAAATTGGTAGTCACTCCTTTCTTAAAGATAGGAGTGACATGTGCCCTCTTCCAACCCCCAGGCACGCTACTTAATGAGAGGGAAATATTAAACAACTCGCAAAGAACTGGAGAAAAAGTTGGAGCGCAAAGCTGGAGAAGCCTTGGAGAGAGGTTATCTGGGCCTGCAGCCTTGTTTGTTTGAAGTTTCTGCAGCATGCTAGTGACCTGCTCAACAGAAAAATAAACATTAGATAAGGTTGGTAGTGGATATAAACAAGGTAAGGGATGTTCAGGAATGCTGTCTCTTATACACATCTAGATGTGTATAAGAGACAGAGCAAAGCCGGTTTACCCAACCCCAAATTCA
>NW_022709638.1:101334-102999 GCF_011630105.1 Anneissia japonica | reverse complement strand
AACCCTTCGAGGACCTCGGACCCCCGTCGGGCAAATCCTGGCGTCACCACTGAAGTAAAGAATACATTTGTTGGCATTAGTATGTTTATGTTTTTTTTTCTTTGTTTGATCTGGAAATAATTATTTATTATTAATTAATTAATATTTATCTAATTGATTTGTGATTAAAACCAAGTAAAACAAAACACAAATTGTGATATTAAAGTTATAAAGTTAAGAGTATCTTGACAGATAGTTTCCACCCACTAAACGCATCTTCATTTAAAATCACAAAGCTGTATAACACATAGATGTCTCAACTTATTATTACCATTATCAATTAACATTCTTAATCACAATAATATCAAATAAGTTTTAGACAATAATTGTAATCATATTATTGTTTTTTATACATCTTGCACTCTACTTTCCGACGATCTACTTTCCCGAAATGACAAGAATAAAGAAATCTTAAATCTTCTTTAAATCATCAATTTCTTGTGAAAATAACGATATAATTAACAATATATTATAATTAATAATACAATAATATATAATTAATTAATAATATCTATTTTTATTATTATCAAAATCTAATAAATCATCAACTTATGACTATAAGGTACTTTCTGTGTAAAAGTATGAGCCTTAATAAAACTAATTAATTATTGACATAAACTCAGATCTATCAAAGTAGCCATGACGAAAAGTAAAGCTATTTTTCTTTTCTCTGCTGCATCGTTGCACAACAATGTACATTGCACCTACTAAACAAAAGTATCATATAAGGTCTATAGAGTAGATAAAAGTGTGTCTAAATTACCTGATAATGGAATAATTTATCTATATTATACATAATAATAATTAAAAGAAACAGTGATATTAAAATCATCACCGTAACCTAATATTGAAATTATAACTGGAATATACGTTGATTTGCTAGAATTAGAATAATGTTTACTATGTTATCATATTATTATCATTACTTAACAATTAAGATTTTTACTATGTTTAACAGTATTATTTTCATTATTACAATACACTATATTATTGACTGTTACATGTATTATTGCTGATATAACTTATTCAAATTCCTATTACAAACACATTTTCTCCTTATGTTTCATAAAGAGGCTGAGGCCTAGTTAATGTAAAACATCTTGTGTATATTTTTCTTTCGAAATTGATATTATCGGCGTGCAGAAAATATAAAAAAAAAAAACATTTTATTTTCGAATAAAAACAATTATGGTCTTTATTTTATTTAGCAGTATTATTTTCATTATTCCAGTGCACTATATCATTATATAATATAATTTATTTAAATTCATATTATGAGCAACTATTCTCGTTAAGTTACTTAATGAGACTAATTTTGATATTATCAATGTGCCTAAAATCACAGAAATGCATTTTATTTTCTTTAAAAAAAAACATTACAAATTATCAATTTGATGCGACAATAACGATATAATTAGCAACAATAATTCTAATTAATATAATATCTAATTTTATAGTTAAATGTCTAATTATGAATATAAGAGGCATGCTTTCTCAGTAAAATCTAGAAATTTGATTTAACTAAAAGTTGACATAAGCTTCAGATCCATCAAGGTAACACAGTGCTGCATCGTAGCAAAATGTATATTGCACCTACAAGATAAAAGTATATATATATACATACAT
>NW_022709638.1:97173-101065 GCF_011630105.1 Anneissia japonica | reverse complement strand
TATTTTTTAATATATATATATATATATATATAAAAATATATATATATATATATATATATGTATATATATAACAATACGAAGTTAAAAGCAATGAAAAAATAGTGTACAATCATTGAAAGTTAAGTGTAAGAAAAACCCAGATTAAAAAAGCCTCATATAAATCTGACACTGATCTCTCTTAACATATAGACCTAAATTTAATAATGATCGGATACCTATGGTATTCGACTATAGTCCCAGAATCCTGGAACTGTCTAAGATAATTAAACGAGACTTCCTCTCCCTCCAAGAAGACCCATCGATTAAATAATTATTTTTACAACCCCCTCTACTAGCACGTAGGCAACCCCCTAATTTAAAGTCCACTCTAACCTTATCTAAACACCCCTCCGCTAAATACATGGCAACACACGATGTAACAGCTCTAGATGTCAATTATGCGACATCTTATGCGACAGTACTGAATAAACTCGCCAAATATTATATACCTCACCACCACCCAGAAACATTGAAACAGACAGTAAAGACAGTGACCAACAATCAACAACAGATGAATATGACTGGAGGTATATGATTTCAAACGAGAATTTACATCAAATAACAAACATCATGCCACTTAGGACCTTCTATCAAGACTCAACAATCAAAATGGATGAGTCATGTTATAAGAAGACCAAATGATGATCCATGTAAAATTCTCACATTTCACTATATAACCAACGGAACAAGAGGAAAGAAAACCAAATCTATTCTTCAACGGGTCATAGATGAACATCAACTAAATAGAAGCCAATTTATCAAAGAAATATTCACCCATAAGCATTAAATAGAATATTTTGTAAATAGCATTCAGTTTCCATATTTTTTGTGTTTTGTAATTGTTTGTACACAGGTCCCTCATCACACGCCAACATAATGTCAATGGCTGCCGAATGTCTGAAATCAGACGGATAAAAGTACAAGTAGTACCAGTACCAGACCATACTGCTACAAATGCAACAAGTAAAACTATGTTGGCGAAACTGGTCTAACTTTTAGATCTAGAATGAACAACCACAAATCATCTATAGAACACAACTCAACTAATTGCCCAGTAAGTGCAAATTTTAATTCACCTAATCACACCATCAACAACGTAACGCATAATGAAATCGATAATCCGGTTAAAAACTCAAATTAAGGGACTAAATAAGGACTTAGGCTCTACACGTGATTATGCCTTCACACACTATAATTCACTATGAATACAGTATCTAACAATATATGCTATCATATTATTTCTACTTATGTACATTTTATTATATTCATTGATTTCTAAACTGTATTTTATAGTCATCGTGATATTATGCGTTATATTATTTAAACTCATACATAGCTTTATATTTCTGCAATTTACTTTCTATTCCACAATTGATTTAATTATATAGGACCTTATATTAATCTTACTATGTTTTATTTCCTGTTTACTGTAGTTAAATAAGTATCAGCATTAAGCTGGTACAATGACACCGCCAATGAACTATCGCTTACACAATCATTTTGCCGACATTTTATCATGGTTTAATTGTAATTAATGCGCCCATTAACTTGTCACTGAACTTATATTTTGTGGTCCAATCAACTAATTACCAGTTATTATTCTTTATGTATGTGTAAGATCTCAATTTGTGTTCCGCAAGTCAACTTTGTACACCGTTTGTTCAATGTTTTTGCGTTATATATATATATATATATATATATATATATCTGTCTCTTATACACATCTAGATGTGTATAAGAGACAGTTGTCTCCCGGTGTACTGCGCAATCACCACCAGAAATATTTTGTTACTTTACCTTTATGATAATTATTATATTAAACATTATTATTTATATTATTCCATTGTACTATAAGCCAAAATTATTATTATTATTACTAGTAACTGGCACACATAGTAATTGAAGTCTCATAATGAGGCTTAGGTTATGTGTGTATATCTCTCTTTCGAAAGATAATGCTGCTTAGAAATCGATTTTATTGTCAATGTACTTAAAATCATTTAAATAATTAAAAGAAAAACATTATTACTAAATGTATATTTCTTGTTCTTGTTATTATTTATTGACTCTTAGGATAAAACTAGACCTATTTAATTAATATTGATTCGCAATACAGCCTACCTTGGAGTTTACCATTGTAGGACAAACTGATCGCAGTTTTTTGAGTGTTTGGAATACATCTACAATTTTCTCTTCTTTAATTTTATCTATTATTGAATATACCGAGCAGAACAATCCTGATCGAACCGCACCATTCCTGAATAAAAATCGATAGAAAAAATTATGAGCATAAGAATGGCAATTATATATATTTGATTATTATATTAGTATTATATATTAGTATATAATTCTAAACGTACAGGCAGTGTACGATGATTGGCCGATTATGTTGAGGAATGTGAGCGCGTTGAACGGCTGCAATAAACCTGACAAACGAATCGACCTTCGGAACACGTTCTGCGTTACACCACTGCCGAAACTCAAAGTGTAAAATCTCTTGTACTTTATTGTCCTGAATTAAAAGAAAAACACACACACAATAATTATTAATATGAATAGGACTATATTCAGCCAATGGAATAATGGAAGGCCTCGCCTTTATTGAATTGAGTTGTTGGTTGTAGCTTGGTGTCAGGTTAGAATCTGAATATGCTTTTATTTTTTTTAAATAACTGACATATTTAGGCTAATGAGTTGTATAGCAATTGCAAAATTTAAATAAAATATAGACATAACATTATAATATTATAAATTTGTAGAGTACACCATGTGTATACGTAGCCACTAAAATAAGAAGATAAAATTCTAGCATTTTTAATTATATTCGAGTAAATGAGGCATGAGAACAATATAGTGCTAAGGCAAAACAACGGACCTTCTGTAGCATGATTTTTCGTTCGATCATTAAATCGTTTTGCTCAGACGACTTCGTATTAATGGTAAATTGATCAATCTTCAGCTCTTGACTTATCCGCTGAGGAAGGTATTCGGCGCAAGTTTCAGTTTTGTCATTAAGTTGAACGATTATGTCAGTCTTGTAATCTAACACTAAACGCCAAAAATCAACAGTTGTGTCGGCCGGCTCAGACATTGGGGCCTGGGTAACAATAAACGCGTTACGCCTGTTGTAACCCTGAAACACAAAACAAAACGGATAATTATCAGGAGCGTAGGGGGTGGGGGAGGGGGCTTAGCGTCACGCTTGATGTAGCCCTGAAAGACAATAAACCTGGATGCATTCTGCATTTTAGATTCACGTGAATTGATAATGTATTTTTCATATACTCATATCGGGTTATTAGTATTGGATAGTAGTAGGACTAACGTATGCCTTATGTCGACCACAAGTAGCGCCTATGCTGCTAGTTAACGATCATAATACACGAATGGTCAAACTGCGTCGTATGTATGTTCAATTCAGTTGTAATACCATGATAACTTTTTTCTAATTGCTCAAATTTATCTGCTGGTAACATCATAACAGTCATTAAGACGTCGACTAGATGAAAGAAGAATATTTGGTGATTCTATTGATTCATGTTATAATATTACCATAGGCGGATACGATGCTATGTAGGATGTTTAAATTAAGTAATCAAATTGTAAAATATGATCATCATTAAGTTGCGAGGATTCGCCACTGCGGTAGTGCGTCACGCTTGAGTGCGTACGGGTAAATAGCTTGTTGATCATTCACGTTTTGCATGCATAACAAAGACAGTTTATATGATTGTTTAATGGTTTTTACCTTTGTCGCTATATGATTGGTGAATGTTTTCTTTTTCTTTTGTGTTTTACTTAGCAGAACGAGTTCACCGGGCTATGTACCCACACTAAGTTTACGTTTGTACAC
>NW_022709638.1:82323-95197 GCF_011630105.1 Anneissia japonica | reverse complement strand
ATACTTACATATCAAGCATACAAAAAGGCATGGTATATTCTCTTATTTGTATCATATCTACAGATTGGAATTAGTGTAGGCATAATTATATCTTGATACTGCAATACATTAGTATACCTTTAGCTGGAATTCGACGGAGGAGTGCGTTCCATGCACTTGTCGCTGTTCATGGATTATTTGGTATAAATTAGTTACTGAAATTTGTGTCTGTCCACAGAACAACTCTTCAAGTAAAACTGCATAGATAAACCTGTATTGCTCCTATTAATATGTTGGTTTAAGAGAGACATTTAGTCATAACGAACTGATAATAATCGAATTTTTAGTCAATTGGAAATAATGATAACAATTGTACTATATAACAAAAGGCATAATGTATTTATTGTTTACATCGTGCACATGTCGTTTCAAATATGAAATATTCTTCTACTTTTTAAAACAATAAATATATTGCCTAATAATAATAATTTAAAAAAATAACAAGTGGTAATTGTTTAGTAAGTTTGGTAGACAGTAATTTGAGCAAGGTATGATGCATTAATAAAACCAATTCTCCGATAAAACTAATATATAATAAATATTTATGAAATGCTTTCTTGCTCTTACAGTACTATTATGCTGATAATGAATGACTTTCTTAATGCAATGGGAGAGAAACTACATAATGAAAGTAGCTCCATGAGTAATTTTATGATTCTTTGATGACTATACAGGGGCGGATCCAGAGATGTCCAAAAGGGGGAGCCGAAACGGGGGCCAACATTTGGGCCGATCGCGACAACAACGTTCTAGGGGGTCCGGGGGCATGCCCCCGCGAAATTGTTGTGTTCTAGACGCCCGAAAATAACATTTGAGGTGTTGTAGGCAATCATTTTTTTCTTTTTCTTTCTTTTTTTTTCTTTCTTTTTTCTTTTTGTTTACCTCCTAAAGTTGGGGGGGGGGACATTTAATGACGTATAAAGAATGATCTCTTTCGAGATCGGGTTTTTTAATATAAGTGAGGGCCATATAACAGTCATTTTCACATAGTAGCTAGATTTTAAACCATGACCATTTAAAATAAAAAGTCAATATTTGTAACATGTTAGGAAATTAAAAATCAGAGCCCTGCAGGCGTTAACGTTCCTATGCATCATTATACATGACTTTATCAGAAAATATATGAGGTTGGGTCAATTTTGTGTGGTGGCTTAACTTGAACAATTCAGGGAGAGTGGCTTTTAATAGTCCAGAATAGTGATTTTAGACCACATTAGCTATGTTATTTGATAGGCAAATTACAGTTGGTAGAATCATCAAACAAAAAAATAATACTTTTGTAGGCATAGGTATAAAGTATTTCCATTTTGCAGTAGTTTGGAATGATATCAGAGGAGGGGCGAGCTGGCATGTCCTACTAAACAACAATATATTAAACCACTTTGCAGGCGTCAACGTTCCTATGCAGAATAATAGTGAAGTTATATGACTGAATTTATACACAAAATATTTCAATTTAAAAACATTTTATTTATTTTTTTATTTTTTTCATTCAAAACATCTTTACCCAGGATACATTTTTAGGAAGATGTTAATGCCTGTTTTTAACAATGGTCCTGCACAATAATTACAATGAAAAAATAGACAGTCTGCATAAACAAGATACAATTAAGGTAAGACAGAAAAAAAATCAATACATGAACTGTGATATTTTTATCACTATGGATTGTTTTTAACCTTCGCAGGGACGTATCCAGGGAGGAGCAGCTTCATCCTTCCCCATATATGATAAAATACAATAGCTTATTTTGTGAAATAGTATTCGTTAATGAAACCAAGACAAAGATGACAAAAATTTAATTACAGTAATATAACAATATTTGGTTATATATGAAAAAATATTTACTAAATGCAGTATCAATAAACACTATTTGCACTATTATCTTAATGACACATTGCTAATTTCAACAAGGGCAAAGGTAGGTCAGTCTGACAAGATTAAGTACAGTAGGAATTTTTGCATTACATGCATAGGAACTAAAAAAATGATATACAACCTCGGTCTGCACCATTTGGATGCGTTTCTCTCTCATGCTTCGCACAAAATTAAACACATCCACCTTCCCTTCTTGCTTTGACATGTCCAGCATTGAAGCGATTGCAATAATTGTACCAGTCCTACCAGCTCCAGCACTGCAACAAATAATGAGTTTTAAGTAATTATATCATCGTGTATAATCATCAAATAACCGACGATCCATTGGAAGGCTTATAAAAAAATCCATCTCCAAGTTTTAAGACAACATATGTCGTGAGCACGTTAAGAATGATTCAAACCTATTATTTATTATCATCACATTAATAAGTGAAACTATAAAAGAGCCTTAAATAATGAAAACCGGAAAAGCAAATTGTAAATGGAATTGAGAGGATTGGATGGTATGAGAGGAGCTGAGAGCTAGTGTTTGTGCGAATAATAATCATCATCATTTCAGCTGTTGTCGGCCCACTGCAGAGTGAAAACCTCTCCCCAAGTTGAACACATCCACGTCTGTCCTGCTGTGCAGTCCCCTCATCTAGGAAAGACGGGCAAATCCCACGATTTCATCCCTCCGTCGAATTTTAGGTCTTCCTTTTAGTGTCTATTCTGGGAGTCCATTCAGCTGTTAACTTCGTCCATCTGTTGTCATTTGTTCGCTTAAAATATTTTTTTTTGCACTTTTTAGGGTCGTTTATTCAAACTCGGAACTCATTCTAACGGGCACTTATGAAAACAAAGTGGAATTTGAGGGGCGCTTATGAGTGCAAATTGAGAGGGTGTTTCAAGCGCTTTTTTAAAGAAAGAAATAAAGATTATACAAGCACATATGAAAACCGAAGTTTTCTGGCGCAGACAAAATAATAACCGTTCAGTTAAAATTAACGGTGGTAGTGTTGGTAGTAGTGGTTGTGGTGATGGAGTTAATTTTTTAACTGATTGAGGTTAAGAGGATCATTGCAGAGCTTCTTCAGGATGAGAACGTGCTAAATGTGCAATTTGTAGGGGAAAAAGAGAAGCAGGACTAGTCATTGACTGCCGACTCATTGTCAAATGTAAGAAGAGACGAAATTTGAAAAGATATTGTCCAGCTTTCGTCTGTTTAGTTGAATTATTCTCATATTGAAATTGTCATTAGAAAAAAAAAGAATTCATTCCCCACCTGAAATCATGCCAACCAGAGTCACAAAAAAAATACATGCAGGAGTGTCGAGGTCTAATAACATTAGCTGTGCGTATTTGAATGATTTGTGATAGTCGTAGTAAATGGTTCTCTTCACAGCTCTTAGCGATACGAATATGAATAAATTGAATGTGATTATAATGAAGATTTTTTCGGGTTATTAGGTAGACTTAACCTCCTGGTATACATTTTTTTTTTTGATGGATTAAAATGTACTGTATTGTAAGTATTATAATGAATTATTTCAGCGTTGCATTATTCTTCATTTCTGAATCATTTTGTTATCTAATTACCATTTTCCTTTCTAGCACTTGGCTAGGACGGTCTAGGCTTAATTCGTGTTAACCAGCGCCGTAGAGCGATATTTGTTTAGGCAGTGTCGATTGATGGCGCTATAGAATTGTGCAATAAAGTCATGAATAGTCATGTGGTATTAGACCTCGGTGTAATAGTCATGTAGGTCTAATTTCTAGTTATTGCACTTTATATTTTGTAATTAGAAAATTTGGTTTAGTTCCATTTTATGCTCACTATTATTGTTTAAGTCTGCCATAAACCAGGTGTAGTTGACCATTTGGTTTAAGGCATGAGACTGTAATAACAAAATACTTACCTAAACTATGCAGACATACAAAAAACTGTCTCTATAAGAGACAGATATATATATATATATATATTAGAAATGATTAATGATTAGATAAGTATTGATGATAAGTATTTTTTGAAGGTTTGCATGGCGAAGTAATAACATATAATATGCCTATGTTTAAGCTAATAAGGATTAGGCTATGATTTTACACTACGATTACAAAAAAAGATTTTTAAGATCCACTCAGTCACGCCGAGTAGTTGTACGAAAATAAGTTTGTTTACTTGAAAATAAGTACAATATATAATATGTAATTCATGGAAAACGATGACAATAATTAAATAATGGTGACGATAGGCCTAATGATGATGTCTACGAATAAACAGGCCTATAATAAACATAGTTGATTTCTCGTAACCAGTGGGTCTTTTTTTCTATTATACTGGCATCACCCTATCTTAAAAAAAAAATACTGGAGCGATGGTGGAGTTGGATTCGTCGTGCGCGACGGTTTTGCGACCGTGGCATGGCCGGCGGAAGCGGCCCCCCTCCCAATTTTTTGCCAAAAATATATAATGTCTGGAGATTTTTGTATGATCGGAAATGCAAAAAAAAAAGAAGGAGGGAAGAAGGAGGAGAAGGATGGAAAAGAAGAATGTTTATCCAGTACCCGACCGAGTTACATTTTCTCGCAATTCATATTGGCGGATCTGGGGGAGGGAGGCATTGGTCCTGACCCCTCCCTTGGGCAACAAAAAGGGCAAAAAGAAAAGAATTCTAGATCTACCTTTTCTGGACCCGTTTTTTTTTTTTTTTTTTTTTTTTTTTTGGCTATTAGAAAATTCGAATTTTGAAGAATTTAAAATTCATTAAAACTAATTTTTTAATGTTAAAGCTTGTGCTTGCTCTCCTTTGACTTCTAAGGTATAACACATAGACCCAAACTCAAGAAAGAAAATTTAAGATAGAGCGTTTTACCTAAAAGAAGGGCCTCAATGTGTAATGATGCTGAAAGTATGTTTGTAATAAATAAAGCCATAAGGAAAATGCGTATATTCAGTTTAAAAAAAAACGAGTGTGGCCATATAGAACATAAGAGCATTTCTTGTTGAGGTAGGCCAATTTTCTCTAAAAATTGCACATTTTAGGGAGTTTTGATCAATTCCGACGCAATTAGAATTGAAAACACAATTTGTTTTCGGGTTGAAGCTTGTGCTTGCCCTCCTTTGCCTTCTAAGTTATTTAAAAAAATAATAGTACCAAACTTGCGTAACCACCGGGGGACAAGGAGAAAATATCCATCTGTGGAAAATCTTTCCCCATTGAATGCCCTTTTCACCCGGGAGAGTTCCTGAAAATCTCAAATTTTAAATCGCATCTTTTGTTGAGGTAGGCCAATTCCCTTTAAAAATTGCACATTTTAGGAGTTTTGATCAATTCCGACGAAATTAGAATTAAAAAAAAAAACAAAAACAAAAATTTTTCGAAGGGCCTCAATGTGTAATGATGTTGAAAGTATGTTTGTAATAAATAAAGCAATAAGGAAAATGCTTATATTCAGTTTAAAAAAAAAACGAGTGTGGCCATATATAACATAAGAGCATTTCTTGTTGAAGTAGGCCAATTTCATCTAAAAATTGCACATTTTAGGGAGTTTTGATTAATTCCGACGAAATTAGAATTAAAAACACAACAATTTTTCGCGCGCTTCGCGCGCATTTCTTAGGATTAAAGCTTGTGCTTGCCCTTCTTTGCCTTCTAAGTTATTTAAAAACATAATAGTACCAAACTTGAGAAAGAAAATTTAAGATAGATCGTTTTACCTAAAAGAATGGCCTCAATGTGTAACAATGGTGAAAGAATAAGCCTATGATTGTAATAAATAAAACCACGATGAAAATGCTTATATTTAGTTTCACACGTGTGTGGCCTATATTAATAATAAAATAAGCCCTATGTCGTATTGTTTTCTATATGGTGGGTGGGGGGGGGGTATCACCCAAAACCCCTGTTACACGCCTCCTTATAAGTGGGGCCCCCACTTTGAAAAACGTTCCGCCGGCCCTGCGTGGTATGCTGCACTGAGTGCCGACTTTAGATTCGCTGCTGTGTGCGTTCACAGCTTGGACTAGGAACGAAATACACTGTAAAATATAAATTATACTGTAGTAAAATCACCTCATCTTTCAGATTTTTTGCACACAAGATGGAGAAAATCGGCACTATATCAATATAGTGATCAGTCGGGAATTAGAAAATTCAGTGCTAATATAACTGATGACGTCACCACTGAATTATGATTCAAATTAGCGCTGTTGATTTAATGTAATAAGGATACGATGCTATAAGCATTCAACATTATTTACCTTGGCATGCAATAAACTCATGTGGTGTCGTATATCCCTGAAAAGAAGCAACTTACAATATTGTGAACTTTGCAAATATTATCCACATTATTATGTAATAAGAGTGTAAAGACAATAGACAAACTGTAATATTTTATAGTATTAAGCACATGTACTGAAAAATATTATTAAATTAAAAGTTTAATACAATAATTGCATATCTTGTCATATTGTGTCTATTTTCGAGAATGTAATATAATCAGTACTTACATCTATATACGAAGCATTTATATAGTCCGACTCAGGAATGTTTTTCCAGAGACCAAGCACTACACGAGAATTATCATCTGACAAAATAGAATTTGCCAATATATAATGTTTTGTGGTATCACTGCCATCAAGGTGAAAATTGTGTTGGCTCTCGATGACTGAGAGAGGAAATTGTAAGGTAGGGTGAGGTGGGGTTGGAGTTTTCTTGACAGTAAAGACATTAAATGGTGTCATATTTCCGAAAAGTATAAAACAGTATTTCTCTTGCAACTGTATATCTAATTTATAGAATTTTTTTTTGACCAAAATGCCCTTTATGTAAGGAGGAAAGAAGGAATTGCTCGGAAACAGAACCCTGTCAGCATGCTGCTGACTTGGTAAGAAACTGCTCAGAAACAGCCCAGTCAGCATGCTGCTGACTAGGTATCTAAACAAAAACAATGGCTTTTCAAGCTACTGCTGTGAAAAACCCAAAAAATAACAAAAACAAAAAGAAAACACATAGTTATCAACAAACGTAACATTTCTAAAATGGTGACACTGATGTCCTGATGGCGATGTTTATCGATATGCTTGAGTTTGTATTGATACTCACATGGAATAATATTTGCGTATCTGTTTTTCGTTCTATTCTTAGAGTTTTTCGCAGCAGTCCAAGGGAATAGTGGCTTATTGCCAAGGTCCTGTTAAGAAGAAAATTACCACGTAATATTTGCAGAAATATTAAGAAGATAATATTAAACAAAAATTAATGCATTTATTTGTGTTATATTTTACTTTTCGTGGACCAAGAAACGTTATTATTATCAGGTTGGATTAAGTGTATCAATGCATATACAACAATAAAACTATCCACTACATATATTAAAAATGACCGATAGAAGATGATGGTGCATCAATATATTATTTTAATTATATTTTTACAAATTTGTATGCACTTACTTTAAGTTTAAATCCTTAAAAAAAAAACGATACACATATCATTCACCTTTTATGAGGATTAGAGAGTGAATTTGCTTTTGTCTGTCAATTGACACTGAAACCATACCACCCAAAAATGAAGTAGATGTGGACTAGTAGGACATACCTCAAATTCTTTCGCAAATCCGTTTTCTAAGCTCTTGTTTCGATTCATGACGTAATCATGTAACTTTGCTAACTCGATCGGCTTGTATTCCTGATTTTCCAAGTTTGTGTTTCCATAAATAGGTTCAGCGTTTGCGTACAAATTTCTGACTGTAGGATCATTGTCATCATAATCATCTAAGTAGTTTACTTCAACTGAACTAGCATGACCCTCCACAGCAGCCAGCATTTCATTTTCTATTAGAAGCAAACAAAAAGGTTAAGTACTTGAAATGAATTAACTTGAATTTATAAAAACAGTAAGAATAACAGGCTACAGGAAGTTGTTACAGACTTAAATTGTTGGTTAGTCTTGTCTATTCTATCAGATGTTAATGTTTATAGACTCTCGTCTTTTAGGCTTAATTTTTCATGGTATTGCAAAGGCGTAGAAAGAAATAATTATTTTTTCGATTGATATTTGTAATGACGTGTGACTTTAGTAATGGTACTGCTAAGTAATAATAACGACAATGTTAATAATAAAGATAATAATAATGGTAAAGACAATTATAATAATGATGAAAATTATACTGACGATGATAAGCGATGTTTGTATTCAGTGATTGTGGTATGAGTGATGACCATTATATCAATAATAATGTTAGGTGATAATAGTTATGAGTGACTGATGGTTAATGATCATTAATATAATGATGATTATGATAATATTTATAATGATGAAAACTATGATTAGAGTGATGATAGATTACGACGATGATAGTAGTAATGAATTAATTATAGTCTATGTTAAATTATGAAGACAATGATGATAAATACTGTTTAAAATTACAGTAATTTAACTATCTCACCTATTCCATGTACTATCTCTTGTTGAATGACAGGAGTTCTAACAATATCTTTGTTCGAATTGCGGCGTCTACAAAAAAAAGGGAAAAAAATACATACGGTAAACAACTGATATTTATATACAGGTAAATAATAAATTAGATTGATGGAGTAAATAATTTTAACTGAATAATAATAATAATAATAATAATAATATTATCATTAATGATAATAATAATAATAATAATTAAAAAAAAATAATAATAATAATATTTATGATATCTGATATAGTATCTGTACACACAAATCACTCACGTTAATGTGTCCCCTGATACTATTTATGAATAATTCTTTAATATTGTATAATAATTTACTATTGTATTTAGGAATTGTTGAAATAATAATACTAAAAGGCCATTTAGAAGATAATATGATATAATTACCGTAAATCAATTAAACAATCTGATAAAAGTCATACAATTTTGTTGGTGAGATATACTTATACATAGATATAATGATGTACCAAAGGTAGTAAATACTTACCGTTTAACAAAAATAAACAGAACAATTGCAAAAATTGCTATAGCTACACCTCCCGTCAGACCACCTATAAAAGCACCTAAACAAAAATAAATAATAATAAAAAAAAACACAGAAATATAATTGATCTGAAAAATGGGTGTGTGCATAAAATATTATAAGATCAGGTATTTTGCATTTGATATAATAACCCGGTGTGATGCTACAATCTTGCATATTCGTAGTAAAGCATGCTTAATCTAGAAGGCTTTTATCTCGAAAATTATAATCAACAAAACTGCATCTCCGGAGAGAAACATTGCCACAAGTCAATTTAAGTTCATCTTTCTCTTGATTACTATAAAATTAAAAAAATATAATTATAATAGTAAGCATTATTAGGAGATCCCGTCCCGACGTATTTCATAGATATTCCCCGGCAAGGTCAATTGATTGATTTCCGGTGGAGAGTTTGGGCCGAATCCTCTGGAGGCATTCTGCATTTCAGAGGCCTTAATGAAATCCTGAAACGCATAATTCGTGTATAGGCACATTGTATTTAAATTTTCATTAATGTAGGTGTAGTCTGGGACCTGAAATAGTTACGCTTTATGTCCTTCACATATGTGTGCCTGCAGATAACATCGTTCATATGGATCAATCTGTAATCACTAGAGCTGATCAATTTCCAACTAATTTCGTACCACAGTTATTAAAAATCAACGATTTGAAGAGCTGGCAAATAAAATGCAAACAATAGCATTTCTCGATAATTAAGCACAGTTTTAGTGTACTTATAAGGTTTTTTTGGGGTCCAATATTGAGGAGTCATTGTGGGGCTTTAGGACCAGAAGCTCCGACAAATTGCATTTTGAGAACTGTTATTACAATGGATTTCTGAAACCCATGATTCGTCGTTTACAAATAAAATGCAATTTATTATTACATTTTTTTTCGATAATTAGAAACTATTTTAGTGAAGCAATTGGTTTTAAAAAGTGGACATTCAAAATGAATGTTGATGGGTGGGCGTTTGTACCCGTGCCATTTGCACCATCTGTCTACGGGCCTGCAACTGAAAGAGGGTCACGAATGATAAATAAGAAATAAAATTATATTATTAAAGAGGCATGTAGAAAGTAAAATGTGGACATATCACTTATTTTGTGAATTGTCCTGGTGAAGAGGATTTATTATATATTCATTGGACAAGGAGAAAAAATAACTAATAACTTTGCCTACTTTTATTCCATACTTTTATTATACATGTGATTTTAACCTAAAATCGTACCGATTCCTGTATTTTCTTTGTTTGTAGACATACTTTCAAAATCTGAGAAATTACCGTAGCCTTTGTGCGTCCTGGCTGCTACCTGAAATAATAAAAATACAATCATATTTCTACTCAACAAACAAAAATAATAATAATTATTGTAATAATTATAATAATAATGATGATGATAATAATAACAATAATAACAATAACAAGAAGAAGAAGAAGAAGGAGAAGGAGAAGAAGAAGGAGGAGGAGGAGAAGAAGACGGAGGAGGAGGAGGAGGAAGAGGAGGAGGAAGAGGAGGAGGAGGAGAAGAAGAAGAAGAAGAAGAAGAAGAAGGAGAAGAAGAAGAAGAAATAATTATTAATTATTATTATTATTATTATTATTATTATTATTAATTATTATTATTATTATTATTATTATTATTATTATTATTAATTATAATTATTTTGTTGCAATTTCAACTTTATTTCTCATTAAAGCAATGGCCCTATGTTTTGTTGTCGAAACAGCCATAGTAAGCTCACAGAGACCATGTTTTATGCACTATTTCTCCAAGACTCCAACCATTACCGTTACCAGTAAGTCTAGTTATTATTATTATTATTATTATTATTATTATTATTATTATTATTATTATTATTATTACTATTATTATTATTATTATTATTATTATTATTATTATTATTATTATTATTATTATTATTATTATTATTATTTGCACCTGGCTCTCATCTAACCGCCCTGCTTCAGATGTGGATGTTCATTCTCCACTACTGAAGCGTTCATTTGTGCTTAGACCTCATGCTCCATGGTATTTGTGCGACCACCATAAAATGAAGGTTGAACGCCGACGTTTAGAACGCAAGTGGTTGAGATCTGGTCTTTTGGTAGATAAACAACTGTATCGAGGCCAATGTACCAAATACAACGAACATCTTTGCAAAGCTAAAGCCCATTTCTACAAAAATAAAATTTTGGGGTGTTATCAACGCAAGCTATTTCGTGTTGTTGACCAATTAACATCAGTTAGCACTCTCTTCCTTCATATGATGATCCCAAAGTACTTGCTAACAGGTTTTCTGATTTTTTTCAAGTCAAAAATTGAAAAATATTGCAGCACACTGTTATCTGACTCTCCTCAAACTTTAACACCTGCGTTCGAGTCTTGCACAAGTGACTTTTCTCATTTTGTTGCTGTCTCTGAAGAGGAAGTTTTGGAGGTTATAATGTCATCTTCAATTACCTCATGTTCTCTTAACCCACTTCCATTGAAATTGTTCAAGGCTTGCTTCCTGCTCTCATACCAATTATAACTGAAGTTGTGAACACTTCCTTGAGCTCAGGTTTATTTCCATCTTCGCTTAAGCATGCCTGCATTACTCCCTTGTTGAAAAAGCCATCATTGAATGCTGAAGAACTTTCAAATTTTCGACCTATTTCCAATCTTCCATTCCTTGGGAAGGTCATCGAAAGGGTGGCATCCAATCAGCTGCAATCTCATCTTAGCAGCAATGGTTTATTCGCTTCTAGACAATCGGCCTATCGACCAAATCATAGTGTGGAATCTGCTCTTTTTTATGTCCAGAACGATATTCAGATTGCACTTGATAACCATAATGAGGTTTTAATGGTCCTTTTGGATTTTAGTGCTGCTTTCGATACCATCAATCATAAGCATTTACTAAACCGTCTATCCTCGCGCTATGGTATCTCTGGTATCGCCCACCAATGGTTTGCATCATATCTAGAGAATAGGTCTCAGTCTGTTGCTATCAAGGATGTTATGTCAAATCCCACTTTACTTACATTTGGTGTCCCTCAAGGCTCGGTTGTTGGGCCAATTTTATTTATTCTATTTACAGCTCCGCTGCTTGACATTATTGCTTCACATGATGTGAAGTATATCGCATATGCTGATGATACGCAGCTCTATGTTATTTTCCATCCAGATCAGCGCGATGCTGCTGTCAGTAGACTAGAATTGTGCATAGCCAAAGTTCGATCTTGGTGTCAGTCCAACAACCTTATAATGAATGATACAAAAACTGAACTCATTCATTTTTCATCATGTTTTAAGCCTGCTCGCTGGACTCCTTCTATCAAAATAGGGATGCATTCATTGAGCCTTCGCTGTCCTGTAGAAATCTTGGAGTTGTTATGGACTCTTCTCTTAGTATGTCTAATCAGGTACACAACATCTGTAAAGCCGGGCTTCAGTCAATTCGTAGAATTTGGAGTATCCGGAAGTACCTTTATCCTAGATCAACTGAGATTCTCGTTCATGCTTTTGTAACATCAAGGCTGGATTGTTGTAACTCATTGCTATATGGATTGCCAGCTAAGGATATTTCAAAACTTCAGCGAGTTCAGAATGCAGCTGCCCGTTTGGTCACTTTAAGCCCAATTAGGGATCATATCACTCCTGGCACCTTCATTGGCTTCCTGTAACACAGAGAATTACTTACAAGATTTTATTATTTGTTTTCAAAGCACTTCATAATTCCTCGCCAATGTTTATTTCACAACTCATTCATCCTTACATACCTAAGAGGTCTCTGAGATCTAGTTCAGAATCTCTACTTGCTCATTCCACTCGCCTGTCGACAAAGCATTATGGTAGTCGTTCTTTTTCTTGGGCATCTGTCTTTCTTTGGAATGCTCTGCCTATTACAATCCGACAGGCAACTTCCATTGATGATTTTAAGGCAGCTTTAAAAACTCACCTTTTTAGCTTGTATTTTTCTTAATTTTTTTT
>NW_022709638.1:77221-82286 GCF_011630105.1 Anneissia japonica | reverse complement strand
TTTTTACTGTTAAGCGCATTGAGGCTTTAGCATAATGCGCTATATAAGCCAAAATTATTATTATTATTATTATTATTATTATTATTATTATTATTATTATTATTATTATTCTGTGAGTGCATTTTCCGGTAATCTAGTGGTGCCATAATTACAAATTTTACTCAGCCCCAACCATAGTGGGGCTGAGGTGGTAAAGTCCTCTATCTGTGAACGTGCCTCCACGGGCGCCCTCTATTTTCAATCTGCCACTGTATATTTACCAATGTAGATCTACCCATAAAGATGACATTTGCTTTTACAAACCTTGACAAAATAGTTAGTATTTGGCATGATACCTTCAGATATTGAGAGTGAAGTTTCAATGACATTCACGGTGAAATTGGTCAAATCACTGTATACAGACACATTGTATTCCAGTATTTGACACGGATTAACTTTATTGGCTTTCCACTCCAGTGTGATAGATGAAGACGTTGATGATAAAGAAGTAATGCTTGGCTTACCGGGATCTGCGGGGTATTAATAAAGAATCACAGAGAATATTATTGCCAGGACACAAATTTAAACATGTATAATTTTACACAGTTTATTTTAGCATTGAGCAATATTATTGCAATATTAGCAATAAAATAATAACAAAATAATACTAAAAATATTAATATTTACAAAATACCAATAAAAATAAAAGTAACAATGCGAATACATAAATGTAACAATATTCTTCACATTCGTGTATGATTTCTTTTAGCATAGAAATAGTAACTGAACTCTTACAATCCAATGCAGACGTGACTTCCATAATATCTGCTGTTCCGTTGATGTTCATGTGCGCAGCTAACACTGCAAACGTATACTCTGTACATGGTACAACTCCTTCATTGATAAAAACCTCAGTTTCTATAGTGCTTCCTTGGCGGTCTATTCCTAATAGTTGATAATGGTAAATCACCTGTAGGTCCTGGGTAATACAGGTAGATTCATTCCATTTCATCAATAAAGACGTTTCCCCGACTACTGAATCTTCTTTAATTAATGGGACTATTGAAAAGCAGAAGATAAAAACAGAGTTAGTTTAATATTGTTAAGCCTATTATTATTATTATTATTATTATTATTATTATTATTATTATTATTATTATTATTATTATTATTATTATTATTATTATTATTATTATACAATGCATACCAAGGGATGATCCAATACTTAAAAGAAGGTAGTTTAAAATTTTTCAAAAAAAAAAATATACCAGAATAAAAGGGGGCTCCAGGGTCCTCACCCGGGAAAATTTAATTCTTAGATGACGGTAAATAAGCTTCCCCGACTTCTGAGGAGTCTTTTAATGACCTTTAAGTTCTTCAAAAATCAAGGTTTTCCCCTCAAAGACAGGCAATATATTATTATATTCCAACAATATTGAGTAGTTAGATATGTAGTCTTTCTTCCATTGATCGATGAACCGCTAGACTTGAATAAAGCACTTTCGTACATAAATTAAAAATACGCCAATCAACCAAAAAAGTGTATAATTTATGAAATTGAAAACTATTTGGGCTAAGCCTAGTTTGTCTCATCTTTTTTCATTTCATTTCATTTGTTCGTCTGAAAAATACAAATTCATTATAAAATATCATACACAAAAAAGACGGAGAGATGAGAGACAGGAAAGAGAACTGAATCAACTGTCAAGTGGATCACCTAACTAAAAGACAGACAACAGACACAAAAAATATAAATATATATGAATATAAATATAAAAATTAGCAATTAATATAATTTTTCAAGGCTTCATAAAAATATTTAAAATTTAAAATAAGTTTATCACGCACATTAGTCGGTAAATCATTGCAAAGATGGGGAAAATAATTACAGACAGAATTTTGAAACAATCAGTCCTGAAAGTTATGAATACATTTTAAATCACCTAATTTATAACGTCTCAGATTAATTTTAATAATGTTGAAAATTGGAACTTATATTTACCATAAAATTTATGGTAAATAGAAGTTTCCATTTAATGCATTTAATGCACTTCGTGACAAATGAAATAGAAGAAACTTTAAACGATCCTCAACAGAACATAAACCAAGGATACCAAGTCTTCCAAACTATGCCTAGGAGGTTAGCATGCCTTTTGTAAGCCAGGACACAGTTACTTTTCTTCACAGAGGGGGGGGGGGTTCGTCCGAACAACTTGAACCCCCTGAATCCGCCACTACATACATACTAACATATACACACAACGTTAACCTTAATTATTGTGATGTTCCATTCGGAAAGAAGCAATAAACATAATACTGCATCCTAATAACATGAACCGAGACCAAGGTGAATACGAGCTACCACACATTTACGAACCAACATCACAATGCCCACGATTTTCATAGTGACTTATGACTAAGCCTCGCTGCAAACAGGCGAAAAATATATCCGTATGTTTACATCATTTTTATTTATACTTGGTTTTTGGATCATAAAAGGACCCACGGGAGTCAATTGGTGGGAAACAGGGGGACACGTCAAAGTAGGGGGACATCATAGTAATTGTCCCCCCCCCCCACAACGTTCAACAATCTTCTATAATTAAAACCCTACTTATCAAAGCGAGTGGAAAGAACAACAATTTAGTCACGCCAAAAAAATAAAAATAGTGGGAGACAAAAATTGAGAAGATTTAAAAGGAGTATAGAGGAAAACGGGAAGTGTATCCATGAACTCAATTGCGGTCACAGCAGTGGGCTAAAGAAGAGCTCGATTACTTCACCACTTACTGGCTTTTGATTTTCTATTGATTGGCGGCGAACACAACGGTCCGCTATATCCCCTCCCCCCTGCCAATTGTGTTTGTCTACTGCCCCCAACAGTGGCGTTGACACTACTGTATGTCATGATGTAGCAATTAAAAATGTCGGAAAAAGGTGAAACGGGTTTGCGATTTTTTTTCCCGTACGAAGCATTTGCATGAAACTCCACTCGGGTTGTCTCGACTGACTCGGTTCGAAAATCTCAATTCTGGAGGTCAAAAGGTCATCAACATAAGATAAACGTTCAAAAAAATTCTGAGATACAGGATAGCTGCTCGCTGTCTGATTTTGAAAAAAAAACACATTGGTGTTACCATGCTAATATAATGGGTCGTTTAAAGCGACATATGTAATATTTGATTTCGCTGCACGAATAAGAAAAAGTGTTAGGCCCTATCTGAATTTTACTTACATACTGTGAACACTTTTATTTTTTAGTTGGCCTAGGTTTTGGATAATTATTCGCGGTTTTGGATAATTATTTAAGTACATATGTCATGACGAATTTGAGTTAACCCAATCAAGTCGGGCCCAGTCAAGTCGGCCCCAAGTAAACTCGGCCCCAAGTCAACTCGGCCCCATGTCAACTCGGTCCCAATTTAATGTGTACGGTATTTACTGAATATTTACAAAGAGATTTGAATGCAAAGCCAAAATTTTAAATCGTTGCCTTTGTTATTTCTTTTCATTTACATGCACTTACAATAATTAAAACTGCATTAAGAAAAATAATATTAAAATGATATTAATAAAAATTATACAAAGGTATATAGAATAACTAATAACAATAACGATATAATTGGGGCCAAGTGTACTTGGGGTTTGTTGACATGGGGCCGATTTGATTTGGGGCCGAGTTGACATGGGGCCGTGTTGACTTGGCGCCGAGATGACGGGGCCGAGTTAACCTGCTTCCGCCTAGAATTACCGTACTAAAAAATAAGGCAGGGAATTTGGATTATAGGCCTCATAGTATACTGTAGGTGCTTCTTGATTACAAGGCTTAGGCTAAGTTAATTAATGGCGAAATTATATATGGTTAAATAATAATTATTATTATTTTATTATTATTGTTATTAATATTATTATTATTATTATTATTATTATTATTATTATTATTATTATTTAATACTAATTAAATTACAAGACTTAGGCCAAGTTCATTAATGCCGGAGTGACATTATATAATATATGATATTTTATTTAATATTCACTGTCCCATTTTAATTTTATGTTTTAAATTTGTTTCAAAATTTCAGTCAATGACATGCTAAGCGTGACTGTTGTGTCAGGCCTAGGGGCCTAGTCGTGGGGGGGGGGGCTAGCAGGTAGGATCTAGCTCAGCTTGTAACTAGGTCCACTAGTTTAGCCTCTTTTGCTCTAGCCTTTGATAGGAATGTACCTATTTACCACTGGTACTACTATAGAAAGAGGTACTAGCTGTTGTTGTTGTAGTACATTTGATAACAAACATTCAAGAAGCTCACAGTTAGTTACAGACGTAGCCTACATCCCATAAATCGGTAAGATTTCATAGGCCTACCGTAGGTAAACATATGTAAAGAACAGTACAGTAAAGGAATATAATACTCGAGCGTCACGACATTGCGAAGTGCCTGCTCTTGTTCGTATCAAACTCGAGTCGAATCAATCCGAGACGACCCGAGTGAAGTTTCATGCAAATGTTGCGTACGGAAAAAATAACCGCAACCGGCTTAGGCATGATTAGTACTACTACCACGAGATAGAGGGCGCTCTATTGACAATTGATAGCGCTTGAATTGCGTTCGAAACTCGAACACGCGTTATAGAGACGTAGCACCGTTCGCCACGAACGCCTTTTACCGTCATTTGAAGGACGCCCTCTAGAACATGGTAGTACTTTTCGTAATCAACGACATAACTCGAAGTTACTCATTTTCAAAGTGGTTTTAGTGTAACATAGGCCTATACAGAATATTTTTATGAAAGAATTTTTTCATTAAAAAATGCAGATACCTACAATAATACACACATCAGCATATTGATGAACATAACATAAAATAAAAAAAACAAAACAAAAAAAAAACAACTTCTATATAAGGCAGTAGACACACCCTCCCACTAGGAGCCTATTTATTCAACGATTTCAAACCAGAATGTAAAATAGGCCAAAAAACGGAGATCTAAAACAGGCTTTTTTAGCCGCAATAAAGGAATGTTGTACCGGTACCGAGCTACAACAGCTATCTATGGATGCTCAGTGGCGTCACGCGTATGTGCT
>NW_022709638.1:54414-77166 GCF_011630105.1 Anneissia japonica | reverse complement strand
ATATATATATATATCATATTAATCCAGCAGGATAGGGGTCTGGAAAAGTCATTATTTTTGTCGAGGAGACTCCTTTGAATAAGCATTTTTACCATCCGAGAGAGCCATTTCCGACCACCTAGAGGGGCATATTCTTAAAATTTGCTCTAAATTCTAAGTGAGGGGAAGCATATTTCCCATCAGGAAAAGTCAATATTTTTGTAGAGGACACTACATTAAAAAAACATTTACCATTTGAGAGTGTCACTTTCAAGCGTCTGGAAAGATTCTTCAATAAGGTGGGTGTCCTTACCTATTCCCTCCTCCCCCCACCCCCACTCTCCCGTCAGACAATTTCTGGATCCGTCCTGTCGCGATAACGATGAATTAAGCAAATCATTTGTTATGTTTCTAAAAGTAAAATACTACTAACTAATGTTGTGTTTGTTTCCTATCTCCTTAGTCCTGTTTGATCTGTAGTTGCTATCTACAACGGGTTCATCCGAGATGGGTGGCTTGTATACGGTAACGTCATGTATAATTATGTTATACCAAAAACATCACACTACACTGTGTGACCAATGTGAATTTAGCAAGGCGAGCAGGCTGAGGTTTAGCTTAGTTTTTCTTGTGCTAATGCTACTGGCGGGTGAGGGACGATCGAATCCATTTTCAGACGATTGGTAGTAGTATGGACGTTCGTAGGTCTAGGCTCCCACTAACTAAGCCTGGGCTAGGTCGGACTAGGAGGTGTTTTCGGTAGTCTGGGGCCTGGTATTAGATTGCGTTCAGCAACCCGCAACAGTCTGTCTAGGCCTATGCCTCATTTACGTGAAGTTTTTGGATTAGATTTTGGTGTCTACTAATAGACATATGTAGAAAATACATTTCATCTTCTCTCCCCGACGAATTGTGGTTTTTCTCACTGAGAGGGGGTGGGAGAAAAGCCAGACCTCCCCGAGGGGGCCATTTCCCACACCCGCTGCCGCCACCCCTGCCAGGTAGTACTATAGTAGGGCCTAGGCCATTGAATTCATGTTTTATTTTCTTTCTGTGATTTAAGGCCTAATCCCTACCGCTAAAATAAGACTAACTAGGCCTATGTATTATTTCACTCTGTGTAGGCCCCATGAATTGATAATATTCCAGGGATCCTAATTTTTGAAAAGAAAAACACACAGAGAACATATATTTTCTTACATTGGTTGCACCATGAAGGAATTAGTTGTACGGTGTGTATTTTGCTATGTTGTGTTTTTACAGTCAGGGCCCACACTTTGTCGAGGAAATTCAAAACATAGCTGAAGTTATGCATGACGTCAACATACGAAGCCACACTTCTCGGCTGAACCCGTTGTATTTAGCAACTACCTGTTTGATCGTAAGTTAGACGGGGAGCATTTCTACTCACAATAGTGTAGTCGCATTTACTACTCCGGCCCCCTGCATGGCTTTGGCCTGTGGTCAAAGACTTCCATATTTTGCAATTCGTCCATCTCACTTTTCACAGCGGATCAACGCCCTTGAAAGGACCCAATCCATTATTCTACTGTCATCATATACATGGACTGGCGACTGTCCTTGCGAACCTAGCTTATGCCGTCCTGATATACAACCAGATTACAACAGTTTAATTACTATACTGGAACAGCCTCGAATGCCGGGAACCAGCTTCGATTTTTTTCTACCATTTGAATTTAAATACGCTATTTTGGAATTCATCCTAATTATCAGGGAACAGTGAAATTTAATAATTAAATCATTTCGCTGTTTCCTGTTATTATGACTGTAAACACACGATTTACAGGGTATTTTTTTTTTTTTTTTATTGTTTTTTTTTTTGGATTTAAAATATTACGTATACAGGTATGTGTCTGTCCATCCATCCATCTATCCATCTATCCATCCATCCACTCACTTATTCTCTCCCTCATTTACACTCATTCATTCTCTCACGTACTCATTTTTTCATTAATACTCATTCATTCATTCATTCATTCATTTATTCATTCATTCAATCATTCACTCATTTATTCAGCTGCTCTGATATTTGAATAACTACTTCTAGGCCTGTAACATTTTTATAGTATTTATATATTTTCATTAATAATAATCAATAATAATAATAAAATACTATATTATAACATATTATGTTAATAATAATAATAATAAAATAATAATAATAATTATTATTATTATTGTTATTATTATTATTATTATTATTATTATTATTATTATTAACATATTATGTGATCTGTAATAACAAAAAAAAAAATCAATTTTTTAAATCAGATAATGATCAATTTAGGGAAGTTGCTTGTCTGTAAATTTTTTTTTTATCTCTAGTCTATTCATTTCATCTGTCCATCTATCCATCCATTTACTCACTTATTCTCTCCCTCATTTACATTCATTCATTCACCCATTCACTCAATCACTTATTAATTCATCCATTAATTTATTCAGTTATTCATCATTTATTTACTCACTCATTCATTCATTTATTCATTCCTTTTCATTTATTCATTCGATTTTTTTTATTCATTCATTTATATATTTTCATCATTTATTTTTATTTATTCATTTCAATTTATTTATTTATTCATTCATATTTTCATTCATTCATTTACATTCATTTTATTTATAGATTACTCTAGGCAATAATTATGGTTATAAAACACGTGTGTTTTGTGATTGTCACTAAAATAATATTTGTTTGGAACAGTGGCGGATTTAAGGGAGCCAAGCTGGCCTGTTCCCCACCTAAAGTTTTCAAAATGAAGACATTTGAGAACAAAAGGAAAATAATAATAATTATAATAATAATAATAATAATAATAATAATAATAAAATAATAATAATAAAAATAATAAAACATATTTTAAATATAGTCAAACATGTTAGAGGCCTGTTTACGTCTTCAAAAAAAAAAAAAAAAAAAAAAAAAAAAAAAAAAAAAAAAAAAAAACCTGTAAAGCGTGTGTTCACAGCATGGAAAAGTGAAATGTCACTGTACCCTGGTTCACAGTCATTCTTGGGATGAATTTAAAAAATGGCGTATTTATAAAATGGTGGAAAAAAAATCTACGGCGTTTGATTCTGTTCCAGTATTATAATTAAACTCATGTAACTTCGTTGTATATATAATATAGAGGACGGTATAAGCCAGAGTATGATTATATAACCATCGCATATTGCATTCTACAAGGACAGTCACTATATGAATATAATGACAGCGAGCACCCTACATTTACCTATTATTGGGTCCATGGAATATATTTAATAATAATACAGAATATTACTGCTACTAATTTAGATAATAAACCTTTTACACTAATAGTAAGGAATTTACCAGATGGTGCTGTTTCAACCGCTACAGGTACACCCCAATCTCCGACAAACTCTTCGTTATTAACAACTCTAGAAACGACGTCATAGGCAACACAATTTGATAATCCCGATATCTCGATTTCTGTTTGCAAACCGTCCGTTGTGTTGACAATGTCATGTTCATTCCCAACTTTACTTTGGTATCGCACTTGATATCGAAGTATACCATCACATTGGATTTGCTCTGGAGCATTTGAAACAGGCTATAAGTACAATATAGGCAAAAGGCTTAATATCGCTAATATATTTTATCTATATATATAAATTATATTATTCTGTCAATTCCGTCTAATACTTGCCATTAATCAGCGTGGGAACAACACGACTTAAGATCGAAATTAGGATTGTAATATTGAAATAGGCATACGCATACTTACTTTAATTGTAAAGATTATCTCATTACTATCAGCTGTTTTCAATTCTATTTCTGGTTCATCTAAAGGCTCTTTAGGAAAAGAAATCATTATTTGATTTACAATTATGTGACGTATATATTACAAAGCAAAACAAATTGCATTATCATTGGAGCAAATATGGCCATAAAAATAAATCTTATGTTACAATGGTGGTGCCAAAGGGGGAATGGGGCTGTCAGCGAAAAATTGTTTTGAATATAAATAACATCTAAGTTAGTCTCAGAGTGCTGCCTTTTTATTATCTTTGTATATCAGGTTATTGTAAGTAATGCGTTTTCATTTTATATGGGTTCCTAGCCGTTTGGAAAAGACCGTGTAAAACTGGAGGTTGGGTTGTGGGGCTGTGTCGCCACTCTCCAGCATGTTAATTCCCATTTAGACACATGGTTAGATGGTGTATTGCCCAAATAATTGGCACAAGATACTTGTAGAGCGAAGGAAACATCTGACCTCAGGTTTGAGATTCCTAGCCATTTCGCCAAAAGTTTTACAACGCAATTGAATCTTGCATTGCCATTTAAATGATGATCTATGAAATATAATTATATATGTTTTATTTACTAATCAATGACATTATTAATTCTACAACTGAAAAGCATAATGCAAAAAATATGAGAATAATGGGGGTGGTGGTGGTGGTGGTAGCGGTGATGATAATAATATTAGTAAGCAAATATCCTTACTTGTACATATAGTCTCTGCTGATCCATGTTCGCTAGGTGGTCCATCAGTTTCTATGCCGCCGACTAATCTCGAATGTCGTGTGTAGAATTCAACAGTCGTATGTGGTAGGAGATTGTCTATGGTATATACACCGTGTTCAATGTTATTAACTGTAATGAATTCACTTGTCTGCGATGTTTTGTACCATAAATTACATCCAGTTATATTTCCTGTTCCAAAGTCTTGAACTGGATCCCAGCTGCAGGCTGCAATCTTTAGGGTGGTTGCTGTTTGATTCAAAAGTGTTGGCGGTTTGGAACTGTAAGGTAGTGCTAATAAAAATAACTTTCATTATAATATTTATTTTTTTAATATCAGGGTGGTAATATATTAAATTTATTTTAAGTAAATTATGCGACTTTATATAAACCATACGTTAAGTTCTCTTTAGTCACTTTGTTTTTTAAATGTGATTATAAGAATGTACAAAATAAAGGTTTAAACTGAAGTTTATTTATTTATTAAAATCCAACAGACGAATCATCGCCACTAACAGGCTAGGTGCAAAAATGTAGCTAAAATCATAAACATTATACTAATATGATATGATATAATATTACAAAATAAACACAAACAATACACAATTACTTATAAATTGTGAAGTACGAGAGATTAAAAAAAATGTCAATATCGCTTGTAGAAGAAATAGAATTAAATTTCATTAGAATCCTAGAAAGAAAACTACGTTTACAAACATCAACTCTAAAAACTACGTTTACAAACATTAACTCTACAAGGGACATTGAAAACAGGACAATAACGCAAATTAATAGAATTAACAAAAAAAACTTACAAAACTTAAAATTAATCCGAGCAATAATACGAGTTCAAAGCCGGGCACTCATTATGCACTACGACGGTTGTACTACCATCGCACGTCGAATCCTACTCTGTTCCATGAGAGCGCCGAAGACACGACGCCGTCTGCTGATTGTCGGTGGCAGTCTGAACAGATCTCATTAAAAATTATCTGTTGCGCGCGCGTCGTCGCGTTGCATTCTTTCATAGAATCGCGTCGGACGACGACCGTTGGTCGCATTGAGTGCCTGGCTTAGTAACTTCAAAGAACTTAAATAACATAAGAATTAGCTGTTCCGCGAATTTGCATTAAAATCGATGAAACATCCGCCCTCCCCTGTATAGGGTAAAATTTGACCATTTTACTAAGTGGAGAAACTACAGGAAACAAACGAACCAGAGCGGCACCTTTATTATTGCTATATAGCGCCGTCGCGCGGACGGGGTAAATTGCTCTCCTTGTACCCACAATGTTTTTGGAACGGATGTCCCATTATAATGGGAAGCTGCTCTATCTTTTGCTATTTATTATCTTTGTTAACTCTCACATTATCGCGACCTAGCACTGCGACCGTTCTACCGGCGGTTCTATCCGACTGGAAGTAGGACCTGCATTTGTCATTTATTGTGGAAAGTATTCATGGCCATTTTATCCAAATGATTATGACACGTGTGAGAGCGACTACGATTAGACTGACGACCAGTACATACCACAATAACATTTTCAACATGTTGAAAACTTCGCGACCATGCACGACCTCTGCCTTGTCACGAGCAAGTTGCTCTTATCTGCTATCACACTATCATGACCAGGCCACGACGGTGTCGTTCGTGTACCGATCGCAGTGTAGGTTGTTTGACCCACAACCTTAACAATAAAGTAAAAACAGGAAGCATAAATCGTACAAATAGATATATTTTGACTTAGACTAAAGAAAAATGAATAATATGTTTATTGAATTATTTAAGAATACGAATAAAAATTGAAATAAATTAAAAAAAAAAATGGAAAAATGAATGAACCAATGCGCTCCAGATCATACATCTGTCTCTTATACACATCTAGATGTGTATAAGAGACAGGCATAGGCCTATCTACTATCATTATTTGTATATAATATAAAGAATTTGAAAGATAATTGTAAGAAGTTTACCGTTTTGGACCGATAGAGGGCGCTATTGACGTGAATCACAAACCTGAATATAATATTTTGCTATAGTTAATGGGCCTAGTTCATGTTTGCCAAGTTTCATGCTTTATCACAAAGTGCACGATTTTTTTTGACATAACTGCTTGACATTTTTAGTCTGGCTAAAAAAAAGAGCAAAATGTAAGGCTAATCTTCGACATAACACAATTTACACACCAGAAGGAACAAGTTTCCGAGCAGAACAAAAAACATTAATAATTACACGCTGACTGCGATTTATAAGATTAGTAGTTAACTTAAGAAAAATAATGCAATATTTTTTCTTTCTTTTTGCATATGAGTTGTTTGTGAGAAAAGCAGTCGAAGGCTTTGGAGAAAACAGTAAAAATAACGTCACATTGGAGTTGATGAAGTAAACTGTACGTGTATCGTTACCTATGCTGCAGTCTTTTCCAGTCCATGCTTCGTGACATCCATTGTCGCAGCTCCCATCGCGATTACAATCGGCCGAGTCTTTACAATGACATGGATAGTTGCACAACACACCAAAAACACCAGACTCACAGGTCTGATTAGGCATTAGTTCTAAAAGAAATTTAAGCATAATTAAGATCTTCATATGTTGAGTCTAAGAGTAAAAGTTAGGTCTACATTAACTTTTAAACTATTACCATTTTAGTGTTCACATTATAGGCCTATCCTATTTTAAAATTTCGTATTCGATTGTCTTCCTGTCCTACGTGTAATAGCGTCCACTTAAAACATATCACAGTATGGAAGACTAGGATTTATTGGATTCAAAATCGAAAATTTACACATACTTACCAAATTAATCATTTGAATGATAGATAGAATGTCATAAATTCAGTTGTTCATTCTATTTAGCATAATGTTATTGAACTCCCCAATTTTGAAACATCATAATGTAGCTTGGCTTAAATTTAATCAAGTACTATTTATTTTATGTAGCCTTACATTACCTTTGTAGAGACTTACAGATTGAGCACTAAATATAAATACTACAATTATTATTAAAATACAGTAGGCTAATTCAATTTTCTATTGAACTTTTGTTTTCCGAAACAAGATATAATTACAATATGTAATTACATTTGTAACTTACGAACAGTCGTATTTCTAAATAGGATTATATGACTGTGCTGTTTTTTTTTTGTTTTTTTTTAATAGTTTGCTATTTTTTATACGAAATAATTACAAATGAAACTACTAATACTCATAACATTTGACAAACAAAACTTGAATATACCTTGACAAGCTGGTCCCATGTAACCGGCCGAACACCCGGATGAACAATCCCCTGTTTTTCTATTACATACTCCTAAATTGCAGTGACATACTTGGCGACAGTCTGCACCATAGTGATTGCTATCACATGCTGAAAAAAGATATAACAGAACAGAAAAAAAAAATGGTAGTCGTTTAGAGCGTATTTCAATTGTCTTGAAAAGACATGTAACGAGTGACAATGTTACGTTTATCGTTTCAATTCAATTATGCACAGTAAATCCTAATTTAGGTTACTTGTTGGTGTACTGGGCAATTTTTCATTTTTTCTGACATACTTAACACTGTAATGAACATTAGGAGCATCAAAGTTATAAACGGAAACAGCTATAACTATCCAAACCTGTATTGCAATCGTTTCCACCATATCCATCGATGCACGCGCAACCGGCAGGATCAGGCGGACAAAATAGTTGACCACTACAAGCTTCAGCACGACTACCACTACATACGTTATTACAATTACGTCCCCAGTCGTTTGACCCACAGCCTAAACAATAAAGTAAAAACAGGAAGCATAACTCGTACAAAGAGATATATTTTGACTTAGATTAACGAAGAATTTTAATAATATATTTATTCCATTATTTAAGAATAATAATATATTCTGAAACAATATTCCTTAAAAATAAATAAATAAATGAACTCATGCGCTCCATATCATACATTACGTGTGTATAATCAAATACATCAGGAATATCCTACGCGTACCTGTTTCGCAGTTATCTCCTTTGAAGCCAGCAGGGCAAATACAAACACCATTCTTGTCGTCACAAACTCCACCGTTATAACACACAGGACAGTCCATTTCACATTCAGGGGGACTCCATTTTGGAAATGGACAATCTAAGTAAATAAATAAAAACGAAAAACTAAAATAATATTTAGAAAATGAATCACGGGGAGGGTAAGAGGGCCAGCTCCCGTCTGGGCTAAGGCCCCCTCCCCCGTTGGGGAGAAAAACCCCAATTCGTCTGGGAGAAATAAAGTGTATTTTCTACATAGGCATATTAGTAGATTCTAAAATCTTTTAAATACAAGCTTTTGAAACACTCTAAATTGTCGCCCGATCACGCCCAATATTTTGTCGTCGGGGACATCGCGCCATTTCCCTTCGAGGACGTCTGACCCCCGTCTGGCAAATCCTGGTGCCAACTAAATACAATCTTTGAGCACACTTACCAATGAAAGACCAGGCAAAGAATCAGACAATTATTCGTTGGTGATGCGTACAAATTAATAGTAAATGTTCGTATTACGCCATAAGCACATGAGACAAACAGATGAAACCGCTCGTACTGTCGGTCCAATGACGGTTCACTTTATCAACTGTCATTAAAGGAACCATGTTTCTATTTAAACCACTTTCTATTCTATTGAACTAATTGTTCAAAAAAAGGTTCATATATTTAAACAAAATATTTAAAAAATCATTGGAATATATATATATATATATATTTATATATATATATATATATATATAAAAACATATATTGCCTTGGTTTGGCTCTGTAATCATTAGTGGTAGTGGGACTGGTTTGGGCCCTTCCTAAGCTGGTCAAACGTTTCTTTTGGGTCTATACCCCAGCTGCACTGATGAGTCCTGGAAGGCCGAATCGGATCCGTCTGCAGATATTGGGATTCCTTCCAGTGGATACTGCCTTGTGCCTTTTTTGTAACTTGTTTGTTGTAATAATGACTCAAATCATCCTTGCTGAGTGGGACTTCCTCTTGAAAATGAAACGAACGAAACGATTTAAATATATTCGACTTTAGAGCAATACTTTATTATTTCTACATCTTTCATTATGAAATTTTTACATTAGATACATGCTACATCAAAATCGTAGTGCTGAAGAGAAAAATAAATAACTATATTTGAATTCGTCAAAAGGACGAGTTGGGTCACATGAATCTAAAGAATCTATAAATGAATAAATATAGGTATTATTTTAGCATATTTTCACTAATTTCGACACGAACGCACAAATGGAATCGAATGTTTGATACGCGCGTACGGCGTTGTTATTGGCCATTTCTGAAATAGACTGAAAATATTAATGTGAATACAGTGTCAAGAACCAACCCAAAATATGTAAAAAAAACAAAACAACTCCAATATATTTAGCTAATGTACGTGTTGCACGCATGAAAATGAGCGCACAGCGCTGAAAATGTGAAATATTTTGAAATGCTCTAAATTTGTCAACAAGTTTTTTTTTATATCTTTTTTTTTTCATTCCCTTTTTAGCTTCTTTTTAAGTCCCTTTTTTCAGTAATGTTACATTGAAATTAGTTCATTGCCACGATTTGTAAATTTTGAATAAAGAATTTGAACAAAACAAGTAATTTTGAGCATTTTAAAATTGTGACGAAATGACAATTTGTTAGGATGATATGTTAGATAATGACTGACCAAATTGAAAAGCTAATTTTAACTATTCCAGGCTATGCCAAGTGATCGTTGAAGTTTTCATGTTAAGCTATTGGCAATTTTGTGATATTGTGCTACCAAAAAGAGGAGAAAGAAAAAAAAATAAAAAAGATGAAAAGGAACTTGACAATCACAAGTGGGGATCCGCTTGAGATGCAGATCACCAACAACTAAACAGTCCAAGGAAGTATGAGGCATTAGTTAACTGTATAACTATTTTTTTTTTTTTTTTAAGTTTCAATCTCGGATTATTAATAATTAACAATTTTTTTCAGATGTGAGGAGCAGAATAAAATAAAGACCGGCATTGAGCAGATTTTAGTTTTTTGATTATACTATGTTCAAAAAGAAGAGTCGTATGAGATTCCGAAAGTAAAACTGATCTACCGTAAACAAAAATAAAGGAAGGGAAATGCTCTTAGAAAGGTAAGTTGGAAAAGTAGAGCCCATGACTGATGCATTTAAAAAAAAAAAAAAAAATATGATTTTGAAAATGAATCGCTTATTTACCTCTAACAATGAGTCTCATTACTCCACGGTTGTTGTTAACGGGACTGCCATCGGTATAACATTCATATACCCCGTCATCTTTAGCGCGTATATTTGAAATCGTAACGGACGATTCACCGTTCCACATTTGAATTGCGTCACCATAATTTTGTCTCCATCGTAAGTTGGTATAAGCTTCGCCTTTACTGAGTTGGATAGTGACGGATTCCCCAATTCCTACAGTCATCGTTCGAAACTGCATTCTAATGTTGGCTGCAGAAAAATACATAATACTAATACTACTACTACTACTACTACTAATAATAATAATAATAATAATAATAATAATGATAATGATAATAATAATAATAATAATAATAATAATAATAATAATAATAATAATAATAATAATAATAATAATAATAATCTTTATTTGAAACTTCACTTTTAAAACAGTGGCACACGATGACAATGCGTTTACAAGAGTAGGCTATAGCATACAACATAGAATTTAAAATAAAATAACACATTAATCACACATACATTCAAATACTCTACTGAATTAAGACACTGTGTAAAAAAAGGACTTAAAATAACACTAAATAAAGTGATAGTTTATGCGTATATTTATTTTATTTGTTTTGTTTTGTTGTTTCTTTTTTTTTTTAATAACCTATTCGTTATTCAATATGAGGTGCTCCCATTATCAATAAAGGCATATGTCCAAATAAAGGATACATTTCTAGCCATGATCTTAATGGGTACGACAGATAAAACAGTGCGAACCTCCCCGACCCCCTTATCCTTATTAAAGGCTGATGATTCTTTAATGATGTCTGTAGCGCTTTGAGAATGCTACATACCTCGTTGGATTTATCCTTGCTGGTATTATTCACATGCATAAGTGTGTCAGGGCTGTTCCGCTTTCATCACAACGGGAACTTTACAATCTTTCTTTCGGTAACCGATTTTTAGGTATTGGAAACAAAGACCGTTTGTTAGCAGAAACTAGTACTTTTCTTTCAACAATTTATTTGTGAATTGATGACATTTGTTCATAGAATTTTCGCTCTGTTACAATCAATGCATGGTCGTTTGGTGATGGCGCTTTCGAAACTTTAACTTGTGTCAAATGTTCTTTTAGGTGCTGTTTTTTTCTTGTGTATCGTGACATGGTTTTTTAAACTCACCCTTCATGACCGACTTGCAGTATGTATGATCGTTGGCTTTTTTTAAATTTCATTTTCACGAAGTTAACACAATCCTTAAATTTTACAGTTAATTCCTTTTCCTGGTGTTTGTACACTACTTCTCCATTTATCGTGCAATGGTGCGGGGAGTTTCGATATTATTGTTCGAATGTTTTCAGAGTAATCAAATACATCAGATATTTTACTGTCGACTGACATATCAAAAAGAAAGACGCTATATTTGTAAAACGTTTTAGGATCGTCGTGCTTAATCGCTGTCCAATTCAATGCACGAGTGATATATTCCTGAACAAACTTCGGTACGTCCGTAGCGATCGCCGAACTCTTTCTATATTGCATCATAAGCAACGGCTGCGTGAAGATGGGCAAGGCCAATTACGATATTCTTTGCTTCACCAGCCTTGTATTGCTCCAAGTAGTTACAATACATTTCGATTCTCGCACTAAATTGTCGTTTAAATGTATTTTACTCTATCGGACCTTTACTAAATTTTAACAGAGGTCAACCGTAGGCTTTCTAAGTTCTTTCATGAAGTCGAACATGCATGGTAGGCCTATGGATGCCCTAGTTTGTCAAATAATTTGAACATACGCGTTTGGCGTTTTCCTCTGGCCAGGGACGTAGCCGGGATTTTAAAAGGGGGTGGGGGAGTCGTTATGCGAATTACATAGGACTCCGGCGGGGTCAAGGGGGCGAATCCCCCTGTGAAGTAGTGCACTCTGAACGTTCTTAGGACTGTTTGAGTGGATAAAGTGAAAATTGCAATAAATTATTATTATTATTATTATTATTATTATTATTATTATTATTGCATTATAAATAAGCGAAAAAATAATTATATAATAAATCAACAGTGGCAGATCCAGGAATTCGAAAGAGAGGTGAACCAGAGTGGAACATTCACAGACTAAGGAACCACTCACCTCAGCCCCACCATTTATGTCTAGGGCATCTCTAGACGGCCTGAAATTACACTCTCGCACTTCAATTTGAATAAATGAAGTGGAGGGGGCCTTCAATCCACCTCTGCTCAAAACATTATTTATCCAGAATAGTCATAATCACGAAAAATGTACATGAAAAACCAGATCACATCCTAAAAAACAAACAGCAGTCACTAAGACATACATCAGGAGCCGACTCGATGGAATTTAATGTCATACCCAGGGAAGGGCATAGATCTGTTTTGAAAGGTGGAGGGGGAGGGCATTTTGTGAGTCGACACCCACCTTGAAGCTGAGGTGAGAAAATTTGAGGAAACAGTACCTCTAGATGGACATAAATGATACTTTTAGTAAAATTCATCATCGCACATCACCATTAATCAAAATGAAGCGCAAAAAACATTATCATGATCTTTTATCATGGATTTTTGACAACCATAGAGATCTTATTAATGTGTTTGTGATATACCACAGAAAACAAAGCTTAAAACATTGTCCTTGAGTATCTACTTTACATAGGCCTACTTCAAAACCGTTATTTTACAACCACCTCAGTACCACCATGGTTGGGGCTGAGGTGAGAAAATTTGAGGAAATTGTACCTCTCGAGATGGCCGGAAATGACACTTTTATAATAGTAAAATTCATCATTATCACATCACCATTATAATGAAAATGAAACGCCAACAAATTTCACATGATCTTTTATTCGGGATATAATATCCAGGACAACTTAGGCCTAACTATAGCTTACTAAGCTTTAACTATATATACTATATTATAATTAACAAATCACAATTTTTTTTTCGCATTTAGCACAATTTTCTTCATTGTATTGCTATTAATATTATTATCAATTATTACTATCGTCATCATCATCATCATTGTTATTAGTATTATTATTATTATTATTATTATTACTACTATCATTACTGTCATTAGTAGTAGTATTATTAAACAAAAATTTAAAGAAACTTAGAAAAGGATAAAAACGAATTTGAACCACAGTATGCATTTCTATCTTAAAAGACCTGGCCTGAGATTTATGGATTTAAGATTTTTTTAAATCACGCTTATGCCTATGTGTTCTATTAGGTCTATGTATAACGTGTACTGATGCATATTTACATGTTTTAAAAGTATACATTTTGAGTGATCTCAGGAAACAATTTGTATTGGCTCGAGAATAGGCTTTAAAATTGTAACACTGTGTATAAAAAAAGGGGGGAGAAGCCGCGGCTCCCACATCTCGTCCTACCTGACCCCGGATACGTCAATGCCTCTGGCAGTTCTTGACTCTTGTCACATAAATCTTCGTTTGGCGTGTATTGCATGATGAATTCGGCAGTTTTCCTAGTCGCATCAATAGGTGGTAGATTACTTAGAACATTATCATTTTCGTGACCATAAGAACAGTTGGATTCATTATCCCAAATCATAGCGCTAGCAGCTGCCATGGCACAATTTTGCTTCCGCTTCTAAAACCTTACGTGCAGTTTAGTCTCCATTTCCTTTTTTATCTAATTCGAAATTTTTACTCACAAATTCTTTCTTCGCCTTATCTGCCCTTGCTTGGAACAGATATTTTCGATATTCTGATTGTGACACTCTATACCTCTTCGTCTTGGTGCGACATCGTTTAGAACGTTAACGATTTAACAATGTTCAATTTGATTCACTAATTCTTCGAAAATGATGTGAGTGCGAAAATAAACAAGAGAAACATAAAAATTCGAATTAAGCGCTAACTCTACAGTACTTTATTTACACTTCTTTAAAACCAACATAACACAATATCCGCGTTTACTGCTAACATACGGGCACAAACTATCATATTGAGCTATCAAATCGTAAGTATACAAGTTAAGCGTGAAGTTCAGCGTAAAGTCAAGCGTAAATTTAAGCGATTTGCAAAGAAGTATGGAAATATAATAGGGACTGACATATCGTTTCGACACTCACGAAAATTATCAAGTGAATGAGTGTCTTCCGCAAATCTAGATACTTGTATTAAAATGCTATCTACACAATCCCGGAAATACCAATCACCTGATATTTTTATATAGTAGTCACCTTATTCTAAAAATACAACTTTCATCAAAAATATAATGTTTATTTCAGTCTAATCTTGCTATTTTTCAAGCCGGATAAGGATTACAGTACGTCAAAGTACTGCCAAGATAAAAAAAAAAAACACTGCCAAAGATATAAAAGTACTGCCAAGATAAAAAGGCAAGGCCCTGCCAGCCGGCGTACGTTTCGAGATTATATTTCGTTGAAACCAATGTTTTGAATAGAATCAATAACTATAGTAAATCATTAGTGTGTCTCTCTATAGTAGGCGCCTATAAAATATAAAATCGCTAATCTAGTTTACCAACGTTCTTAAATGGTTGTCGTCGTATCTACAGTGTAAAACAATACAGTATAACTAAAATATATACGTTTCAATCCACGGCGGCTACATTTAGTGTTTAGACAAAACACGCCACCACCATAGATATTAATTACATAGGCCTATAATTATTTCAAAAGCGAGGCAAGATTTTTAATTGACACCTTTAAACAATCTAAATATATAAATTTAAATATTCATATAAAACTGCTGTAAAATGATAAGAGTCATTATGTACTCACCTGATGCTGACGTCACAACAATTGCCGACCTGGTTACCACTGCAGACTTAGTAGCTTCAAATGAAAACACGCCGACTGTTTGAGAGATTTGTAAATTTCTGACACCGAGATAAACAAAATCTTTATGTATCCTGTATGCTATTTCGCTTGGTGTGTCAAATATTTTATTTCCTGGCATGTTCCTAATTCTATCATACCCTGTTTTTCCATCTGAATGTCCAGTATCAGTCCAGGTTACATTTTCCTTGTTATTCTTGTTTAATATGCCGATTGATAAATCTGTTGTTTTGCTGTTTTGAAGCGCGTATCCACGGACATTTGAAATGTGTGGTGACTCTGAGTAGAATGTTATATCCATTGGATCTTACAAAAATAAAGGATTTGGTAATGTCACAAGATGAATTGAAATGCCATGTTATTTTAGAGTACTACTTACTAAATAAAAAAAAAGAAAAACTGAAAGGCATATTAATTATGAATGTGGTCATAGCTGGAATAGCCTATGACGCAGCGTGTTAAAGTAAGTAATATTTATTGCTTTTTATGAAATCATTAAAAAGAAGAGACAAAAGTGTGGGCAAAGTGAGAAAATTAAATATAGCCCATATCAAAATACACAAATTATGTGAATATAAGTCTATAATTATAGGTTTAAGTCAAAGTGGTAACAATGTGGTAATTTGATTCACCGATAGTAGAAAGATAGACTTTAGTGAGTGTATGTAATAATGAAATATTGTAAACCCTAAAAAGCATTATCAGCAAAGGTCTCGGTAAAAAAAAGCCTCCAATGATAACATTTGGTATCCAAACTTTTTTTTTTTTCTATTATTTGTTTTTTTATTTATTACTTATTTATTTATTTTTTGTTCAATAAAACATAATATATGAATAATATTTTTTTTTTATTTTTATTTTATTTTACATTTAAATGTTGAAAAATAGCAATAATTTAATCAATAAATTAATATAAATCTGCATTTTTAAATACTAAAATAATTTAGTTGTGGTCAATTTCACGGAAGCGCAATCACAATTTCCAAATTTTTTTTAGCTTTAATCTGCATATTCCTAAACCCGCAAAAAGAAGTTTGTTATAAACATCAAATTAATAAAATTTGTAATGATATGAAAAGAGGATCCTACAATCATAAGTGTTTGGATAAGGTTCGCGGTCTGTTTTTTAAGGTTTGAAATGTAATTGTGGGTAGGCTATTTTTCACAAAAAAAAAATAAAAAAAATAATAATACTAATAAAATAAAATAAAATTAACATTCTATCCAGTAAATAAAAGGTTTATATGAATTTATTTCATTTTCTTGTTGATATACCAAGTGAGTCAATCACAATTACATGGTTTGGTTTTGGGAGGTTTGTGGGTTTAACAATACCCTTTAACCATTATAATAATATCCCTACCAGGGCCATTTTTGCCGGAGTTATTTTTACACTAGTGGCGACAGAAATGCCCCGACAAGGTGTCAAAGCTCTCCGTCAAAGGGGTCCACACCCGATCTTTGGGACCGAATAGTCGGGGAAGCCTTGCGATTCCCACCCGTCATGGAAAATTATTACTACAGTATTTTCTTCTTTTTTTTAAAATTAAAACATAATAAAATGTTGTGTCCATAATGGGATTCTTTATTTAAAAATGCATAATTTGATATAAAACTATACAAGTTAAGAGTCTCCCTGTCGGAGGTACTAATCCCCTGTAGGATATAGACCCTCGGAGAAGCGCTGGCGCAACCACTGCAACCCATACGATCGAAACACCTCGCACATACGGAGCACTGTACACACTAAACATTTTTGAATCCCTAAAATGTAAAAGCTTATTAAGGAACGTCTGAATTGTACTTTCAGTGCTCGAAATTTGATCTTTCCCTGACGCTGAAAATTCCCCTACAGCGGTCCAAGCAGGGGTCTAGGGGTCCCCGACGGGGAGTCCTTTGCCCTCCCGGGCCCCCGCTAGCGCCGCCCCTAGCATCATAAGTCAACTTTTTGTAGCAGAGCTTAGCTAACAAAAAGTATTACAGTATTGTGTGCACTCATAGAATGTTGTGTATAACCCGGAAGCCTAAGGTGACGGAAACAGGTTATACTTTAGTGTACCTCGAAAGCTGTAATGTCATTCTTCCTGTGCCTTTTTGTACATCAACAGGTAGGCCAATATTAACTCACCTTTTCAATCCATTCATACTTATTTTTGTTATAATATCTTGTACTGCCAAATTCCTACTCAAAAACAGATAATACCTAATTTGCATCTACACCGGCCCCTTTTCTTGAGAAACCCAAATCGCGTTTTGCTAATTTATTCAAAATTATATAATTTTGTTTTTTTGTTATTTTGTTTTGTAGTATATAACAGTTTTGATTTTTTTTTTTTTTTTTAGAAAACTGGAAGTTCTCCCATACACAATTGATTCTTTTGATCTAACTTTAGGCTTAAATTCAAATAATGTAGACACATTTACTTTAAAGGTTAATCATTTTACGCAAACATAGGAATAATCTTGAATCGCAAGGCTTCCTCGACACCCAACGTTCGGGTGTGGACCCCCTTGTAGGAGAGCTTGGACACCTTGTCGGGAAGTTTATGGCGCCACTAGTGTAAAAATGACTCCGGTAAAAATGGTGTGTCTCTATAACCATAAATGAAATTTTGACGGATTTTCGACATAATAACTCTACACTTACCTGTAGATTCCGTAAGTCGGTACAAGCAGACTTGTGTAGCTATTTGAATAAAAATCCACCTACATGCTGTACCGTACATCTTCAAGTCCACAGCTGTAATGATGTTACTCCTTGGTAGGTCTAAAAATCTGTGACTTTTTAGCAATGTCGTTTTCTCCTATACTGTCACTGATTCAGAACAGAATTTCTGAATCTGGATTCTAAATTCAGACTGAGCACTGAATAATTATACAACAGTTTTTACAGTTACTTCCTTGTGTGCTTAGTATTAGTATTGCTATACAAATATAAAAGGTTTGTAGTTGGAAAGCAAACATAATACGCAGTCCTGAGCAATTGAAAGACAGAATGTCCTGGTATGTAGACCTAATTTCTGTTCATCATTGTTAAATAAATCCTTTAACTTCCTTCTTAGGGCCCGTTCGAGCGAAAAAATACCCGTGCTATTTACCAGTTAATTCATCGGTACACACTTTCTAAAACCGCTCGTACCCTAGTCTAAGTGACTTGAACACAAAGACATGCCGTTTTACATGCCTGTGGAGAAAGGTATCAAACAAACAAACAAGGTGTTTAGAGAACGACGTAAACTTCTTGGTCGTTCTAAACAAAATGACACCAAAGTCTACCTGACAATCAGTCGATGGCTGCAGAAACTGCAAAGGGTACTCGGAATTAATTAATTAATTAATTAATTAATTAATTAATTAATTAATTAATTAATTAATTAATTAATTAATTAATTAATTAATTAATTAATTAATTAATTAATTAATTAATTAATTCGTTCGTTCGTTCGTTCATTCATTCGTTCATTCATTCATTCGTTATTTAGCCAAAACAAATATAGAAAACAATAATCAAACAATAAAGACAAATAAATTACCTACGTTAGCTTGGATTAACAGTAGTTTTAGTTAAAACACTCTGGCTCTCAGGACTTTTATTCAAATTATGCTACATTCAGACTTGGAGATAAGCCAGGCTTACGTTAAGCCCGGCCATTTAGGTCTGGACCGTTATTTAAGACATTAAAATATACTATGGGTTTTAAGATAGGCATTCATGCTAAACGAGTGCACATATATATACATTATTAAAAGCTTGTTAATTTATTTTTTTATTTCACAGTCATAGTGAATAATTAATAACTCATACATTACTTGAATAATTCAATGATTGATGTGATTTTTTTAAATAGTTTATATTTTACGACATATGTAAACAATTACAAACCGTTCAATAAACGACAGTGCTCCAGAGCCCAAAATATTCATAGGCCAAAAAGTCGTTGGCGGATGCTGACCGTGGTGCAATCACATCCACCTAAATTGTATTAAAAAACAAATATAGGCCTATATTATTTGTAAGGCCTGTTGTATAGGCCTGTATAGAAAAAAAAAAAAAAAAAAAAAAAAAGTTCACCCGACCCCGATTTAAAAAAAAACACCTTATGTTTTTTTTTTCAACCTTTAAGGGTGTATACCGTCCTCGTGCGAATAAGAGCCCCGTTTGATTATTAATTCTACAACTGAAAAACATAATGTAAAAAAGATGAGAATAATGGGGGTGGTGGTGGTGGTAGCGGTGATGATAATAATATTAGTAAGCAAATATCCTTACTTGTACATATAGTCTCTGCTGATCCATGTTCGCTAGGTGGTCCATCAGTTTATATGCCGCCGACTATAATCTCGAATGTCGTGTGTAGAATTCAACAGTCGTATGTGGTAGGAGATTGTCTATGGTATATACACCGTGTTCAATGTTATTAACTGTAATGAATTCACTTATCTGCGATATTTTGTAGCATAAATTACATCAAGTTATATTTCCTGTTCCAAAGTCTTGAACTGGATCCCAGCTGCAGGCTGCAATCTTTAGAGTGGTTGCTGTGTGATTCAAAAGTGTTGGCGGTTTGGAACTGTAAGGTAGTGCTAATAAAAATAACTTTCATTATAATATTTATTTTTTAAATATTAGGGTGGTAATATATTAAATTTATTTTAAGTAAATTATGCGACTTTATATTAAACCATGCGTTAAGTTCTCTTTAGTCACTTTGTTTTTTAAATGTGATTATAGAATGTAAAATAAAGGTTTAAACTCAATTTTATTTATTTATTTAAATCCAACAGAGCGAATCATCGCCACTAACAGGCTGGTGCAAAAATCTAGCTAAAATCATAAACATCATACTAATATGATATGATATAATATTACAAAATAAACACAAACAATACATAATTACTTCTAAATTGTGAAGTACGAGAGTCCGAAAGATTTAAAAAAATTGTTATAAAAAATGTTAATATCATTTGTAGAAGAAATAGAATTAAATTTCATTGGAATCCTAGAAAGAAAAATACGTTTACAATCATCAACTCTAAAAACTACGTTTACAAACATTAACTGTACAAGGGAGATTGAAAACAGGACAAGAACGGAAATTAATACAATTAACAGAAAAAACATACAAAACTTAAAATTTATCCGATCAATACGAGTTAAAAGCCGGACACTCAGATTGAGCAGTAAATAGGAATATTAGAATTATTATTACAATACAGTAGGCTAATTCAATTTTCTATTGCACTTTTGTTTTCCGAAACAAGATATAATTACAATATTTAATTACATTTGTAACTTACGAAGTGTAGTATTTCTAAATAGGAATATTTGACTGCTAATTTTTTTTTTTTAATAATTTGCTAAATTTTATACGAAATAATTACAAATAAAACTGCTAATATTCATAACATTTGACAAACAAAACTTTAATATACCTTGACAAGCTGGTCCGGTGTAACCGACCGAACACCCGGCTGAACAAACTCCTGTTTTTCTATCACATACTCCTGAATTGCAGTGACATTCTTGGCGACAGTCTGCACCATAGTGACTTCCATCACATGCTAAAAAAATAACAGAAAATAAAAATTGGTAGTCGTTTGGAGCGTACTTCATTTTCCTTGAAAAGACATGTGACGAGTGACAATGTTACGTTTATCGTTTCAATTCAATTATGCACAGTAATTCCTAATTCGGGTTACTTTTTGGTGTCCTGGGCAATTTTTCATACTTAGGTAATTTGAAAACTAATGTGTTGATTTATTAATTGTGTTCATGGAATGATTCCTCACATGCTGATTGCTTTTTACAGTTGTTCGACTGTGGTGATTAGCGTATAATTAATAATCATACTGTAGATACTGGAGTGGAGTTGAATAGCTTAGTGGTTAAGATGCCTGCCTTCCAATCCCAGGGTCCTGAGTTCAATTCCTGCCAGTTGCAAGATTTTTTTCTCACGACAAAACAACTTCACTCCCTAAATCTCATATTGAGATTTAGTTTGTGTAAAGCATCGTGTATGTATGTTTGACTTGTGTAAGCAATTGTCACCTACAAGTAAGATAGTGATATATTCGCTCTTTTCAATCCTTTGCACGTGTATGGTGTGCTTAAAGAAATAAAAATAACATAATTAGGACTGTAATGAACATTAGGAGCATCAAATTTATAAACAGGAACAGCTATAACTTTCCAAACCTGTATTGCAATCTTCACCTCCGTATCCGTCGATGCACGCGCAACCGACAGGATCAGGCGGACAAAATAGTTGACCACTACAAGCTTCATCTCTATTACTACCAGTACTACAAAAGACATCGCAATTACGTCCCCAATCATTTGACCCACAACCTAAACAAAAAAGTAAAAACAGGAGAATGAATCATAAAATGAGATATATTTTGACTTATATTAAATATTTATTGCACTATTTAAGAATACGAATAAACTGAAATAAATCCTTAAAAAAATAAATAAACACATGCGCTCCAGATCATACATTACGTGTGTATAATCGAATACATCAGGAATATCCTACGCCTACCTGTTTTGCAGTTATCTCCTTTGAAGCCAGCAGGGCAAATACAAACACCATTCTTGTCGTCACAAACTCCACCGTTATAACACACAGGACAGTCCATTTCACATTCAGGGGGACTCCATTTTGGAAATGGACAATCTACGTAAATAAATAAAAACGAAAAACTAAAATAATATTTAGAAAATTAATCACGGGGAGGTAAGAGGGCCAGCTCCCGTCGGGGCTAAGGCCCCCTCCCCCGTCGGGGAGAAAAAGCCCAATTCGTCTGGGAGAAATAAAGTGTATTTTCTACATAGGCCTATTAGTAGATTCTAAAATACAAGCTTTTGAAACCCCTAAATTGTCGCCCGATCACGCCCAATATTTTGTCGTCGGTGACATCGCGCCATTCCCCCTCGAGGACGTCTGACCCCCGTCTGGCAAATCCTGGTGCCACCTAAATACAATCTTTGAGCACACTCACCAATGAAAGACCAGGCAAAGAATTAGACAATTATTCGTTGGTGATGCGTACACATTAATAGTAAATGTTTGTTTTACGCCATAAGCACGCGAGACAAACAGATGAAACCGCTCGTACTGTCGGTCCAATGACTGTTCACTTTATCTACTGTCATTAAAGGAGCCATGTTTCTATTTAAACCACTTTCTATTCTATTAAGCTAATTGTTCAAAAAC
>NW_022709638.1:44273-53997 GCF_011630105.1 Anneissia japonica | reverse complement strand
ATATGAATGTGCTGTTTATGCTGTTAGCTCTGCCTTGTGCCTTTTTTGTAACTTGTTTGTTGTAATAATGACTCAAATCATCCTTGCTGAGTGGGACTTCCTCTTGAAAATGAAACGAACGAAACGATTTAAATATATTCGACTTTAGAGCAATACTTTATTATTTCTACATTTTTCATTATGAAATTTTTACATTAGATACATAATACAGTGTATTTATATAGCGCTGCTACATCAAAATCGTAGTGCTGAAGAGAAAAATAAATAACTATATTTGAATTCGTCACAAGGACGAGTTGGGTCACATGAATCTAAAGAAACTATAAATGAATAAATATAGGCATTATTTTAGCATATTTTCACTAATTTCGACACGAACGCACAAATGGAATCGAATGTTTAATACGCGCGTACGGCGTTCTTATTGGCCATTTCTGAAATGTATTGGCCATTTCTGAAATAGACTGAAAAAATGTGAATACAGTGTCAAGAACCAACCCAAAATATGTAAAAAAAAAAAAAAAAAAAAACACAATATATTTAGCTAATGTACGTGTTGCACACATGAAAATGAGCGCACAGCGCTGAAAATGTGAAATATTTTGAAATGCTCTAATTTTGTCAAAAAGTTTTATTTTATATCTTTTTTTCATTCCCTTTTTAGCTTCTTTTTAAGTCCCTTTTAAGTAATGTTACATTCAAATTAGTTCATTGCCACGATTTTGGCAAAACAAGTAATTTTGAGCATTTTAAAATTTTGACGCACGCGTACGTGCGCGTTATCATGCGCGCACGAAAAATCTAGAAACATGACATTCAACCTTTGCCTGAAGTTTATGCCCACTGAATATCATGTTGAAATGACAGTTTGTTAGGATATGTTAGATAATGACTGATCACATTGAAAAGCTAATTGTAACTATTCCAGGCTATGCAAAATGATCGTTGAAGTTTTAACGTTAAGCTATTGGCAATTTTGTAATATTGGGCTACCAAAAAGGGGAGAAAGAAAGAAGAATAAAAAAGATGTAAAGGAACTTGACAATCACAAGTGGTGATCCGCTTGAGATGCAGATCACCAACAACTAAACAGTCCAAGGAAGTATGAGGCATTAGTTAACTGTACAAGTAGTTTTGGTTTTTTTTTAAGTTTATAAAGTGTCAATCTCGGATTATTAATAATTAACAATTTTTTTTTAGATGTGAGGAGCAGATTAAAATAAAGACCGGCAGTGAGCAGATTTTACTTTTTTGATTATACTATGTTCAGTAAGAAGAGTAGTATGAGATTCCGAAAGTAAAACTGATCTACCGTAAAAAAAAAAAAGAAGGGAAATGCTCTTAGAAAGGTAAGTTGGAAAAGTAGGGCCCATGACTGATGCATTTAAAGAAAAAAAAACGTGATTTTGAAAATGAATCGCTTATTTACCTCTAACAATGAGTCTCATTACTCCGCGGTTGTTGTTAACGGGACTGCCATCGGTATAACATTCATATACCCCGTCATCTTTAGCGCGTATATTTGAAATCGTAACAGACGATTCACCGTTCCACATTTGAATTGCGTCACCATAATTTTGTCTCCATCGTAAGTTGGTATAAGCTTCGCCTTTACTGAGTTGGATTGTGACGGATTCCCCAATTCCGACAGTCATCGTTCGAAACTGCATTCTAATGTTGGCTGCGGAAAAATACATAATACTAATAATAATACTAATACTAGTAATAATAATAATAATAATAATAATAATAATAATAATAATAATAATAATAATAATAATAATAATCTTTATTTGAAACTTCACTCATTTCTAGCCATGATCTTAATGGGTACGACAGATAAAACAGTGCGAACCTCCCCGACCCCCTTATCCTTATTAAAGGCTGATGATTCTTTAATGATGTCTGTAGCGCTTTGAGAATGCTACATACCTCGTTGGATTTATCCTTGCTGGTATTATTCACATGCATAAGTGTGTCAGGGCTGTTCCGCTTTCATCACAACGGGAACTTTACAATCTTTCTTTCGGTAACCGATTTTTAGGTATTGGAAACAAAGACCGTTTGTTAGCAGAAACTAGTACTTTTCTTTCAACAATTTATTTGTGAATTGATGACATTTGTTCATAGAATGTTCGCTCAGTTACAATCAATGCATGGTCGTTTGGTGATGGCGCTTTCGAAACTTTAACTTGTGTCAAATGTTCTTTTAGGTGCTCTTTTATTCTGGTGTATCATGACATGGTTTTTTAAACTCACCCTTCATGACTGACTTGCAGTATGTATGATCGTTGGCTTTTTTTTAATTTCATTTTCACGAAGTTAACAAAATCCTTAATTTTGCAGTTATTTCCTTTTCCTGGTGTTTGTACACTACTTCTCCATTTATCGTGCAATGGTGCGGAAAGTTTCAATATTATTGTTCGAATGTTTTCAGAGTAATCAAATACATCAGATATTTTACTGTCGACTGACATATCAAAAACAAAGACGCTATATTTGTAAAACGTTTTAGGATCGTCGTGCTTAATCGCTGTCCAATTCAATGCACGAGTGATATATTCCTGAACAAACTTCGGTACGTCCGTAGCGATCGCCGAACTCCTTCTATATTGCATCATAAGCAACGGCTGCGTGAAGATGGGCAAGGCCAATTACGATATTCTTTGCTTCACCAGCCTTGTACTGCTCCAAGTAGTTACAATACATTTCGATTCTCGCACTAAATTGTCGTTTAAATGTATTTTACTCTATCGGACCATTACTAAATTTTAACAGAGGTCAACCGTATGCTTTCTAAGTTCTTTCATGAAGTCGAACATGCCTGGTAGGCCTATGGATGCACTACTTTGTCAAATAATTTGAACATACGTGTTTGGGGTTTTCCTCTGGCCAGGGACGTAGCCGGGATTTTTGAAAGGGGGTGGGGGAGTCATTATGCGAATTACGTAGAACTCCAGCGGGGTCAGGGGGCGAATCCCCCTGTGAAGTAGTGCACTCTGAACGTTCTTAGGACTGTTTGAGTGGAAAAAGTGAAAATTGGAATAAATTATTATTATTATTGCATTATAAATAAGCGCAAAAATAATTATATATTAAATCAACAGTGGCAGATCCAGGAATTCGAAAAAGAGGTGAACCAGGGTGGAACATTCACAGACTAAGGGACCACTCACCTCAGCCCGACCATGGTTGGGGCTGAGGTAAGAAAATTTATGACTAGGGCATCTCTAGACGGCCTGAAATTACACTCTCGCACTTCAATTTGAATAAATGAAGGGGAGGGGCCTTGAATCCACCTCTGCTCAAAACATTATTTATCCAGAATAGTCATAATCACGAAAAATGTACATGAAAAACCAGATCACATCCTAAAAAACAAACAGCAGTCACTAAGACATACATCAGGAGCCGACTCCTGACGAAGGGCACAGAACTGTTTTGAAAGCTGGAGGGGAGGGCATTTTGTGAGTCGACACCCACCTCACCCCACCATGGTTGGAGCTGAGGTGAGAATATTTGAGGAAATAGTACCTCTAGATGGCCAGAAATGATACTTTTAGTAAAATTCATCATCGCACATCACCATTAGTCAAAATGAAGCGCCAAAAAAAAAAAATATATTTTATCATGGATTTTTGACAACCATAGAGATCTTATTATATGTGTGTGTGATATACCACAGAAAACAACGCTTAAAACATTGTCCTTGAGTATGTACTTTACATAGACCTACTTCAAAACCGTTATTTCACAACAACCTCAGCACCACCATCGTTGGGGCTGAGGTGAGAAAATTTGAGGAAATAGTACCTCTCGAGATGGCCGGAAATGACAATTTTATAATAGTAAAATTCATCATCATCACATCACTATTATAATGATAATGAAACGCCAACAAATTTCACATGATCTTTTATCAGGGATCTACTTAATATCCAGGACAACTTAGGCCTAACTATAGCTTACTAAGCTTTAACTATATATACTATATTATAATTAACAAATCACAATTTTTTTTCGCATTTAGCACAATTTTCTTCATTTTTATTGCTATTAATATTATTATCAATTATTACTATCATCATCATCATCATCATCATTGTTATTATTAGTATTATTATTATTACTACTATCATTACTATCATTAGTAGTAGTATTATTAAACAAAAATTTAAAGAAACTTGAACCACAGTATCGCATTTCTATCTTAAAAGACCTGGCCTGAGATTTATGGATTTAAGATTTTTTTAATCACGCTTAGGCCTATGTGTTCTATTAGGCCTATGTATAACGTGTACTGATGCATATTTACATGTTTTAGAAGTATGCATTTTGAATGATCTCAGGAAACAATTTGTATTGGCTCAAGAATAGGCTTTAAAATGTTAACACTGTGTATAAAAAAAGGAGGGGGGGGGGAAGCCGCGGCTCCCACACGTCAATGCCTCTGGCTGTTCTTGACTATTGTCACATAATTCTTTGTTTGGCGTGTATTGCATGATGAATTCGGCAGTTTTCCTAGTCGCATCAATAGGTGGTAGATTACTCAGCACATTATCATTTTCGTTACCATAAGGACAGTTGGATTCATTATCCCAAATCATAGCGCTAGCTTCTGCCATGGCATAATTTTGCTATCGCTTCTAAAACCTTACGTGCAGTTTAGTCTCCATTTCCTTGTTTATCTAATTCGAAATTTTTACTCACAAATTCTTTCTTCGCCTTATCTGCCCTTGCTTGGAACAGATATTTCGATATTCTGATTGTCACACTCTATACCTCTTCGTCTTGGTGCGACATCGTTTAGAACGTTAACGATTAACAATGTTCAATTTGATTCACTAATTCTTCGCAAATGATGTTAGTGCGAAAATAAACAAGAGAAACATAAAAATTCGAATTAAGCGCTAACTCTACAGTACTTTATTTACACTTCTTCAAAACAAACATAACACAATATCCGCGTTTACTGCTAACATACGGGCACAAACTATCATATTGAGCTATCTAATCGTAAGTATACAAGTTAAGCGTAAAGTTCAGCGTAAAGTCAAGCGTAAATTTAAGCGATTTGCAAAGAAGTATGGAAATAATTAATAGGGACTGACATATTGTTTCGACACTCAAGAAAATTATCAAGTGAATGAGTGTCTTCCGCAAATCTAGATACTTGTATTAAAATGCTATATCTACACAATCCCGGAAATACCAATCACCTGATATTGTTATACAGTAGTCACCTTATTCTAAAAATACAATTTTCATCAAAAATATAATGTTTATTTCAGTCTAATCTTGCTATTTTTCAAGCCTAAACAATAAGGACTACAGTACGTCAAAGTACTGCCAAGATAAAAAAAAAAGCAAGTACTACGCCCTGCCAGCCGGCGTACGTTTCGAGATTATATTTCGTTGAAGCCAATGTTTTGAATAGAACCAATAACTACAGTAAATCATTAGTGTGTCTCTGTGTAGTAGGCCCATATAAAATATAAAATCGCTAATCTAGTTTACCAACGTTCTTAAATGGTTGTCGTCGTATCTACAGTGTAAAACAATACAGTCTAACTAAAATATATACGTTTCAATCCACGGCGGCTACATTTAGTGTTTAGACAAAACACGCCACCACCATAGATATTAATTACATAGGCCTATTAATTATTTCAAAAGCGAAGCAAGATTTTTAATTGACACCTTTAAACAATCTAAATATATAAATTTAAATATTCATATAAAATTGCTGTAAAATGATAAGAGTCATTATGTACTCACCTGATGCTGACGTCACAACAATTGCCGACCTGGTTACCACTGCAGACTTAGTAGCTTCAAATGAAAACACGCCGACTGTTTGAGAGCTTTGTAAATTTCGAACACCGAGATAAACAAAATGGTTATGTATCCTGTATGCTATATTGCTTGGTGTGTCAAATATTTTATTTCCTGGCATGTTCCTACTTCTATCATACCCTGTTTTGCCATCTGAATGTCCAGTATCAGTCCAGGTTACATTTTCCTTGTTATTAATGTTTAATATACCGATTGATAAATCTGTTGTTTTGCTGTCTTGAAGCGCGTATCCACGGACATTTGAACTGTGTGGTGATCCTGAGTAGAATGTTATATCCAGTGGATCTTAAAAAAATAAAATATTTTGTAATGTCACAAGATGAATTGAAATGCCATGTTATCTTACAGTACTACTTACTGAATGTAAAAAAGAAAAACTAATTTTAATTATAAATGTGGTCATAGCTGGAATATGAGGCAGCGTGTAAGCAGAAACTATTTTTTGCTTTTCATGAAACCATTACAAAGAAGAGACAAAAGTGTGGGCAAAGTGAGAAAATTAAACATAGGCCATACCACAATACACAAATAATATGAATATAATTTCTATAGTAGCAACTTTGTGACAAGTGCACAACATCATTAGTAGGATGTGAAAATGTGGTAATCTTATTCACCGCGTAGAAAGATAGACTGTAGTCAGTGTATGACATAATGAAATATTGTAAGCCCTATAAGAGCATTATCAGCAAAGGGTATGTTAAAACGGTCATGGTGGCCTCGGTAAAAATGGCCCCAAATGACAGGTAGGTAAAAATGGCCTGCAATTTATAACATTCTTTATCAAAACTTTTTGTTTTATTATTTATTTTTTATTTATTTACTTATTTATTTGTTAAAACTGAAATAATTTAATGTTTAAAAGGATTCTAACATTAAATAAATTCCATTTATATTTTACTTTTGGCAGGAATTAAATATCCACAGATTAAAAAAAAACCTCATAAATAACATTTTTTAATGTTTATTTTATTTTCCATATAAATTTTGAAAAATAGCAATAATTTAATAAATAAATCAACATAAATCATGCATTTTGTAATACAAAAATAATTTAGTTGTGGTCAATTTAACGGGAGCGGAATCACAATTTCCAGAATTTGTTATAAACATCAAATTAATAATATGTTTAATGATACAAAGAGAGAGTCCTACAACCATAGGAGTTTAAATGGGAATTGCAGTCTGTTTTTGAAGATTTGGGGTGTATTTGCAGGTAGGCTATTTTCACAAAAAAAAAAAATATCAACATACTAACAAAAAAATAAAAGTTCATATGAATTTTTTTAATTTTCTTATTGATATAACAAATGAGTCAATCACAATTACATGGTTTTGGGATGTTTGTGTGGTTTAGCAATACCATTTCAACCTTATAGGCCTAATAACTAACCTACCAGGGCCATTTTTACTGGAGTAATGTTTACACTGACGGCGCCAAACATTTCCCGACAAGGTGCCCGAGCTCTCCGACAAGGTCCACACCCGAGCGTTAGGACCGAATAGTCATGGAAGCCTTGCGACTCCCCACCCCTACCCCTCGCCAGCAAATTATTACTACCGTATGTTCATTCTTTACTGAAAAAAATAATAAAATGTTGTGTCACTAATGGCATTATTTATTTAAAAAGCATAATTTTGATAGAAAACCATACAAAGTTAATAGTTTACCCGTTGTGTGTACTAACACCCTGTAGGAGGTATTAGCTCCCCTGTCGGAGAAGAGCTGGCGCGACCACTGCAACCCATCCGATCGAAACACCTCGCACATACCGAGCACTGCACACACTAAACTGTTTTGAATCCCTAAACATTTAAAAGCTTATTAAAACATAACCTGAATTGCTCTATCGGTCCTCGAAAATTTATCCTTCCCCGACGCTGGAAATTCCCCAACAGCGGGGAATCTAGAAATCGGAAAGTCCCTTGCCATGATGGACTCCCGCTAGTGCCGCCTCTAGCATCTTAAGTCTTAGAAAGTTAAAAACAACTTGTTGTAGCAGAGCTTAGCAAAGAAATACAGTATTTTATGCACTCATAGGAGGTTGTGTATAACCAGGAAGTACTGAGGTCACGGGAACAGGTTACAATTAAGTGTACCTCGGAAGTTGTAAAGTGAAAAAGTCGAAAGTAGCCAGCAGTGTTAAATGAAACTAAAATAATTAAGACGTACAACTTCCTATTAGTTTCTTATTTAATTTCTTAATTTCTGGAGTCTATATATATTGTGCCGTCAAACTTAAAGAAAACAAATAAATTGTGTGAAACTGTCCCAACTTTCTCAATAGCTGGCTCCGGCATTGGGCATTGGTGCTAACGTATTTCTTGTATTTCAAAATTAACTTTTCGCCATTTATTAAATGGCAATATCATACAATGCAGTGTATGCGTTTTGCTTTTTTTGGTGTGTCTGTTTACATAAATGCAATTTTGACGGAAATTCTACATAACAATTATTCATGACAAATAAAAGTTTGGAATAGTTACGGATGGAAATACAGAGAAAATCTACGAAATTGTATGACTACTGGGCCTAGACCCCTAACTGTCCAGGTTACCGTATTTCTCCTAGACATCCCATGGACAAATGTGGTTGTGAACGTTCTGCATTTACTGTGTCCATGCTTATCTTTAATAGTCATATCTGTGTTGAAATATGGTAGGAAGTTAGGCGATTACAGCATTTATATATTTATACTTCAAGGGCTTGAGGTCTGAGTCTCGCTGTCACAACGTGATGCAGCATGAGAGGGACAGCTAACCACATTAAAATGTTCAAAGTAGTCAATTAGTCCATGTAAAAAAAAACTGCTTTTTTTAATCTATAATGAAACTACCTCCTTGATACATGCTAAGTTTTCAAATCCAACATGAAAGGCAATGCCTTATTTATACTTCAACGGATCTTCCAGTGTAGTGTTTGATCAGGTGGAAGTTATACACTCTAACCCTGTACACGAACAAACAATAACTTATTTTTTTACATGGCCTTATAGTGAGTTAAACCACAGAAATTTAATATGCGTGATTGCATAACAATGCTAAAACAGCTAAAACGACGAAAACGATCCCGTCTATAACGACAGTAAAGTCATTATTTTTGATAAAAGTATTAGTTTATATGCCAATTTTACAAAGCTAAATAACCTGTTTATTCTTGCTGTAGCATGTTAAGGTATGTGCAATTTTTTTTGATACGGTATTTATCATTTTATATAATATCCAAATGAGTATTTTCATTTGTAATACAATAACATTTTATATAAATTAATCTCATCTCTTATAGACTTCCAAATAGTTTAATTAATTTAATAAAATGATTGAATACATTTTTTTCTAAAATAATTTCAGACTACTTAACAAACCATATTTAAAGAGTTTTAATCTCACATTTATAATGCCATAATTCCTATTCCTTGTCGTACATCCCGCTTTGAAACATCATTCCTTACACGCCCTGTATTTTTTCCCCTTTCACAATCCCTTTTCTTAATATAAAGCAGGCTCTCAACAGGTAGGCCAATATCAACTCACCTTTTCAATCCCTTCATACTTATCTTGTTATAATAACTTGAATCGTAATTTTGTATTGCTTTGTAATGTAACATACTAGTGTATCATGGCAATATCTAGCATATTAAAGCCGAACAGAATTGAATTTAATATATAAATAATCATTTTATGTTAGAAATGTTATTAATTGTGCATACTGTGGGCCTATATGTATGTACTCTTATGTATACATTATATGTTTATCGTACATATATATATACTATATATATATATATATATATATATATTATATATCATATGTGTGTATATATGTATATGTATACATGTTTGTATGTGTATACAAATAAAATGACCT
>NW_022709638.1:36106-42114 GCF_011630105.1 Anneissia japonica | reverse complement strand
ATTTAAGGACATGCGGACGAACGGATAAACTCGTATACATGGAGTTGTTGATGATTGATTTCGCGGCGCCGATTCGAGAGCCTAGCTTAGCGAAAAAAATATCGGGTTTGGTGCGACGCTTATTCTAGAACAGCACTTATTCGAGTATTTACAGTATGCTGTAATTGTCTATGACGAACAATGCGATGTAGCGAAATTTTGTTTTATATATAATTATGTATATGGCATAATATATATTAATAATAATAATAATAATAATAATAATAATAATAATAATAATAATTTAATAATAATAATAATAATAATAATAATAATAATAATAATAATAATAATAATAACGATAATAATAATCTATATATTAATTCTGCTAATTAACCGCGTAACTTCACCTGTCTCTTCTGAAACCTCTGGCAGGAATGTGCTCATATCTCATACACTGGGGTATCTATATGTCACAACCGTATTCCGCTACTTTTTAAAGCTGGATATTGAATAACAACGAAAAACAGCTGAAAACCACTGAAAATCAGTACCTGTTTCGCCATGTTTCGCAAGTTGGTTACGTCGCGTATATACTTATGTCTAACAATTATCGCGGCAGGCCGTAAAAGAACCAATCTATGATTCGCAGCTTCATTACGTCACCGCGGAGTACCTCACAGGGGATAATTCTGCTCACGTCAACAAAATGTGGTGCGTACCTTTGGTCCGAATGGTTTTTGGGCCGAGGGCTTATTGGTCCGAAGGGTCTTTGGTCCGGAGGCCCATTGGTCCGAAGATCCATTTGTCCGAATTTTAGTGACCTTGTTTTCTAGGAATGCAGCTTACACGGCAGTAAAACAACTTACAATTTATGTAGTAAATTAAGGAAGATCACTTTTCAAAAACCATATTCCCAAATGTTTTTCCCAACCACATATAAGGCCAAATAAGAAAAATACTAGTTTCTCGTCCCCTCCCCGCATCCATTTTCCTGCCTTACCAATTTGTCTTTACTTTTAATATATTTCTCTTATGTTTCGAAATGTACAAAAATCTGGCTAAAAAAAATGACTCTCTCGATCGTTCGTGGATGGGGAGATGTTCCAGAATTGTTAAGGGAGAATTTCAGTTCAACTATTACTAGTAGTATTATGAATTAAAACTCAATAATATACGTATGGTATAAATCATGTCTAGCTCTTCATTTATGTAGGGAATGCCACTGGAAGGTCCTGTCGTGAAAGGAATTGAACCCCGGGACCATGGAATTAGATGTCAAGCATCTCACCCACTAAGCTATTCAACTCCATTCCACAATTCGAGAGTGAGAAAACATTTATTTATTTTCTACATATTATATCTATTTATAAACCCGATTAAATAAAGCTCTGAAACCCCTCAATTTTCAAATTTTTCAGGGATTTGCAACCTGGACCACTTTCCAAACATTTGTGTGAGTTGAACACGTTTAACTTTTTTGTTGATACAGTTTGATAATATGTAATATGACGTCATCGTTCCCATAAATGGCCATTTCACATTTTCTGTCACATAACATGTTAATAATAATTAAAAGTGATCACTTTATAATTATTATTAATTGTGTTTACCTCTCTATATCTTTCTTCTACTTCAATTTTCCACTCCTTTTTAAAAGTGTTACTTTTTTCGCATGTTTGCGAAACTGTAAAAAAAAACAGAGACTTCGCGCTCGGCACTTTCCTCCATTATTTCGGCGCAGGTAAACGTGCACGTACGTGTGAACAAACAACCCATGAACATTGGAAATGGTCTATCTCGCCATGACAACATAACATGTTTACTATGGCGACATGGCATTTTTACTATGTCGAATTGGCAAAATAAATTATGTCGCCATGACAACATAACCTTTTTATTATGTCAACTTGACAAGATAATATATCTCACCATGGCAACATACAATTTTTATTATGTCGATATGTCAAGATAATCTATCTCGCCATGACAACATAACATTTTTACTATGTCGACTTGACAAGATAATCTATCTCCCCATGACAACATACAATTTGTATTATGTCGACTTGTAAAAATAGTTTATCTCGCCACGACAACATACATTTTTTATTATGTCGACTTGACAAGATAACCTATCTCGCCATGACAACATAACATTTATAGTCTATCGTCTTTGCAGGATGGTTGATCTCGACATGTTGACATGATATGTATATGTCTACTCGACAACATAAATTATCTTTACAAGTAGTTAAGTCAAATGGCACTTAGGTGTTTCCGTGTTCTTCAAATATATTTTTTCTGTATTTTAACGGACCAAAGGTTCTTCGGACCAAAAAACCTTCGGACCAATGCACCGACCCCACAAAAGGAGTGGCCAGCATGTTCCCTTACCTCTTCGGTGTACCCATTGCATTAAATACTCTATATTATTGTAGTCTTATGGCTCAAAACATCAGCAATAAATGACATGTTTTAGATATTAATCAGGAAAAAAATAGAGATACACATGGGCACAAGGCATGATATAACCTCGGCCTAATCATACCGACTAGCCTAACACGGGCCTAGGCTCTGCTCTACGCTAGGCGCGCCCAAGCCTAGCCTATGATCAGTGACAGCGCCAGCAAGGAGGAGGAAGAGGTGGGGACAGGAGGATTAACCCCCCCCCCCCCCCCCCCCCCCCCTCTCCATCGGCCAAAGCTCGTTGGGCAGTTGGACCACAAAAAAAAGAAGAAAAATAGGCCTAGTTTCCTATCCCAGCCATTTCCGCCCATCTAGAAGTCCCAATTAAAAAAAAAATCTCGTTTTGGGAGAAGGAACACCCCTCCCACACTCACTCCCTGCTCCGGCCTTCGGCCCTCATAACACTGCACTCTATAGTTACACCCATATATACTTAGCCCCCCCCCCCCCAAGTCGAACAGCTCAGCCTCCCTATACATTATACTGTAGAGCCGCCCACCAGCATATATCTCTCCCATACATTTCCGGCAGATATTATAGAGCTCACGATTTAAGGTCATTTATGTGAACTGATGACATGAGTAATGCATGCATGCTTGACACTTCTCGCGGAGCCACGAAAGTGGTGTGGTGTTCGCTGCTTGTGGAATATGAAAGTTACGGCGTTGTTGGGGCATGGAGTTAGTTTAGAAACTAAACTAATTCCTCCATGGTTAGGGTAGGGCAAAATCTCTTGGTAGTCGGTTGAGAGGAAAGTGTATATACAGTCGATACAGAGTAAACTACTGTAATTGACTATTACTGTAATTACAATATCGCTATGCCTAGTGTAACGGTGCTCATTAATATGCATCATAGGGATTGGTGTATGATGGGAAGAGTGGTGGATGATGGGAAGGTTTGGGTACCTCGTGGTTAGTTTTGGGGCGGAAGTAGGAGGTGGAGGTAATGGCCGTCCACAGAAAGGGTTGTTGTTTTGTGTTAAATAAAGTATTATCAAGCTTATATAGTGTCAAGCTATCGTTTATTAGTGCATAGTGTCATAACTGTGTACCAAATACCCTTTCACTAGGCAGCGTTTACGTACAACATGGTCTTGAAAGTATAAAAAGGTAGCGTTGAATTTCTGGTTATTTGAGTAGTGTAATGTATAGCAATAATTAACTGCTATAGCCTACTACTGATCCTAAAGGATAAACGTTTAGAAATGCTCGGACACGCAGGTACAATTCTATGTATTGTTTTAATGTTGACTTCTTACAAACATTTCGTTCATATTCATTTTGGCATAGATTATATAGCAAGCAGGTGTATTATAAACACTAATTTTACGATATTCAATACACATGGACGTACTGTTAGGCTGTGTCTTACCCATTTAAATATTGAATAGCTTTATATTTAAAACGATCAACATCAGATGGAGGTAAAAATAGCTTTCCTTGATTTACAGACGGTTCTACAAAAATAATTTAATGTTACCAACCAATGAATCATGCAAAAGTATACAGAAACGCTCACTGTCTGTTAATAGGCAGGGATTTTCTTCTCATAAAAGAAAACTTTTAATTGTAAAATAGTAAGTTAACCGTGTCCGAAGTACTAGTAATTTGTTTCCGAGCACTACTAAGTATAAGGGAGCATACAATTATTGCTACAACTTGAAGACACACTTCATACTGCATAAGCCTAACTGTAGGCCTAGGCCTACTCAAATACGGTGCCAGATTCAATATTATTCCGTTTTTATATGCTTTCGAAGACCGTGCTGTAGGCCTACATAGAATGCGTCTATTTATTACTACAATTTTTACACTGTCTTGACTACCAAGGCATATATTTAGGATATTTTTGCCTAGTGACTCCATCGCTCATCTGCGCATAAAACTCAGTACACCACTGACTCTGTTTCACGAGGGGGAGTCTGTATGCATTAGTAGAGCGGCTAAGGTTGAATTTCAAGTAGAATCGTGCACTTCTGGAAGAAAGCATGAAACTTCCCACAGTGATACTATGACACCTAAATATCATTTAAACGAAATAGACCCCAAAAAATAACGCCTCCTAATGACCACCATCTTGAAGTCCAATATGGCTGCCAAAATATTTGAATTTAGCCAATATATTCATATCTACAGCACATGTCATTGCCATCACCTATGTTTTCAATATCAGGGAGTGTCATGCAATCATTAGAAAATATGTCAGATGGTGCCGCCATATTGGATATCAAGATGGCGGCCAAAATATTTGATTTTTTTGTTCATATTTACATAGGGGCCTATGTAAAGTACCAGCACTGTGAATCAAGATTGTGTATAGGCCTATGTATAATTAGGGATATCATGCAATCATCAAACATCTCATAATCATATGAGATGTTTGCCTATGGCAGCAAAGTAACACCATTTAGAAAGAAGTCCGACGACTCCCACGGATTTCAGAATGATTGCCAATTAAGAAAGGTACATGAAAGAAATAGAAATTAAAACAATTAATAGAAAACAGTTAAGGAATAACAATTTGGTAATCAATCGAAAGTAATGAAAATAAAAAAAAAGTAAATAACTGCTTTGTATGGTATGAGTGCAAATGCAGAGGGAGAGACAGATGCAGATATTAAACGTTTATATTAAAGCTAGTTTTAACATAAATGAAATTATGTAAACATAAATCAAATATTCAAATTAATGGTGTGAAGACGCTAATATTGAATAGACCTCATGTCTATGTAATGGCTAATTATCATTTTCAAATGATAAAAACATAAAGGAAAACAAAGAATGGAAATGAAAAGAAAAAAACTGGAAAGTGAAAAGATATATTAAAAATATTAGAAAATGAATATAATGGATAAAGTGAAATGAAATAAAAGAAAAATAAAGAAAAGTATATAGATAAATTTAGCATAAATGAAATTATGTAGACATAAATTAAATATCACATTCAAGTAATGGTATGAAGGCAATAATAGTGAATAGACTTCTAAATGTCATTTTCAACTATGTAATGAAGCAACATATAAAATCAATGTATATAGGTATCAATGCTTAGCATTGTGTTTTAACTAGTCAAATAATGACAGAAACAGTGCTAAATAAACAATGATGTAAAGATCATATCAGGCATAACGTGTTAAAGAATTTGGATTTATTAGGAAACGAATATTACTTATACATCGTATATAGGGCCCCTTGTGATAAATAATATTATTTACCACAAGTAGCCCCTGGTATATCGCAGATACAACCCAACCAGGACACCTTTTCAAAAAAATTGCATACTGTTGCCAAATAATACTCTGGAAGTCATACCTGTGTTATAATGAAGTAACATATAAAATCAATGTATATAGTATGAATGCCTAGCATTGTTGTATAACTAATCAAATAATAACAGAAACAGTGCTAAATAAACAATGATGTAAAGTTCATATCAGGCATTAACCGTTAAAGAAAAATGTCTTTATCAACTGTATAAAAAAGACAAAAGTACCCCCTACAGTGAGAAGTTAAATCAAAAATCAGTTGTTTGAAAAGTGTCATATATATATATATATA
>NW_022709638.1:24236-32661 GCF_011630105.1 Anneissia japonica | reverse complement strand
GTTTATAATAAAAACAACAATAACAATAATAATAATAATAATAATAATAATAATAATAAACAACACAAAACATACAATGTCGATAAAACAAAAGATAATACTACTAAATAATAATAATAGAATTCTAAATTTACTACTTAATAGATATGAAACATAATAGAATACAATATTGTTTACTTACTCTTCTAAAAAGGTCCTGCACTGTAACTTGCATCATTTCAGCAAAAGTATCTCATTTATCGCATAATTATAAATAAACGCCGTAAAATATAAAGCAGATAATGCACTTTCTCGGAGTATTCTTCCAATTAAAGCAGTTACTAACTAGGCATTAACTTCTAAGGATTCCAAGGTTGTTAATTAGATATTCGTTATACTAGCGTCTGATTTGTTACAATTATCTGTCTTGCGTGAAGTCAAGTGTTCAATGCATGTATGTAAGATTTCGCACACATTGCCTTTTCTCAGAGTATTTATATAGTGAAATTTGAAAATAATGCCCAATTTTAAAATAAAATTTCATATTTCCAGATATATTTTTGGAAATGTAATAAAATAGGGTGATAGATTATACATTCAGGAGTCACATAAGCTAACAATCTTAATTTTAAAAAAAGTGCTTAATGCCTTTTCTCAGAGCAGGGCAGAAAAGGCCTAGATTGCACTAGTTAAAGGTAGGCTCATATGTAACTAATTATGATAACGTACACCAAAAATCATTTTAACAGCCCAATAAGGTCCTACATAGTTATGTCATAGGTAATCAAGTAATTTATAAGGCAGTAAATTTAGGTAAACGGCGTAATAAATAATTATAATCTCTACTACCCTTTAAAATCATCATTTAACTTTAGAAATCCCACATACTGTCGTTCTAAAATATAAATCTAAGAATCTCGCTCGCATTGGCATACAGTAGACTAGACTAGCGAGGAGTTTCGAAAGAGGTGCGTGGACCTAAGGTGCGTCTTGTGGGCACACGCATTGATGAATAAACCCTTATATTCAGCTTTACTTGGCTTCTTGATTCTCTCGTTTTATTACTGATCCAATCATCGAATAATAGTTAGACCAGGCTATAATTGAGATAGGTGCCACTTGGAGAGGTAGAAATTCTCATATGGTTTTTCTAGACCAGTTTTTTTATGGGGAATCAGAATATGTGAGGTAACAGGGGTGTAACCTGAGAACTTTCGCGTGAGGGCGCTTTATCAAAATGGCCGCCAAAATTCAATAAACTATACATATATATGGGTAAAATAAGCACAGAAGAGGTAGACCTGACCAACTTTTGAATATGTAATGGTAAGAGTAAAGTATAACTAGCTAAAGTTATTAATGTGAAGATTTCGGGAGGCAATTGAGGGCGCTTTTTAAAATGGCCGCCAAAATTAAATAACAACTTAACAGCAGCTTTAATACCCTAGATAAATTTGTTTAATTTTAGAAAAACATGAATGTAGTAACTGCTGTTGACTTTTTAAACCTAAAACAACATATTTTAGGGGTGTAAACTAACTCACTTTTGAAATGTAAGTAAAATGCCCCCTTATATTAGCCCTTTTCTGTTTTAAAGAATGGAAAATATCACCAGAATCCTAAAAAAATTCCAGCTTCCTTACAAATATCCGGTTGTATTTCATTATTTCTGTGTGCTATACAAGGTATTCCAGACAACTACCACAATGTTCATGTATGAAGAAGGCATCAATTCATTTACTACATATTCTGTCTTGTAGTGTTTAACTGTGTAGCCTATGTTGAGCAATAATCTTCAGGTATCGCTTTTACCACTGCAATCTAAAAGTCTTCGTATTTGTCGTATGAACAATTCTTGGACTTCCACGGGAATTTGTTTATTCCATCTGTTCCATCAACTATTTTTATTGACAGTCATTTACCTCTGCTTATTTTCATTCTTGAACGATTAAGTTTGCTAAGTATCTGAAGCTCGAAATTCTGCTAACATGTTGACAACAATGATATGTCAGTGATCTTGTCTCTGCAAAACTTTCTATTGAACATGTTACTTGCTTGATTTACACATTTCTCCTTAACTCCAAGCAGCAGTAAGACATATTCTTGTTATTCAGACAACTTCTTTGACAGAACATCTAAAACTCCGAAGTTGCTGAAAGTTTCAACAAACTCAGTTTATGATTACAGAAGCTACGTTTTCCTTTACGAAAGAAAGCCGGGGTGTAATTGTCTGTAATATTGATGTCTCGAGAAAGGGAACGGATGATTGTTATTCGTTAAAGCATGCTTTGCATACAGGAAGACTTTCGTGTCGGCTTCTTCCTGGTGGTTCTACGCCAGATTGTAGAACCCCAGGTTGCCGACTGCCAGATTTTCGAGTTCACTTTGCCAAAATACAGTTTGCCGAATGCCAGTTTGCTGAATCAAAAACTTCGAATCCAAGTTTTTTGAAACCCAGCTTGAGTTGAAACCCACTTTGTCGAAAATAAAATAAAAGCAGTATGTAAAACATTAACCACAGCATAACATTCATGTTTGAACACTCTCTTACTATGTGTTCGTATAAGAAATAGCGGCTTATTGTAGTTAAATAATTATTTTTGTTTTAATATGTAAATCAATTGGCTATCAGCAAATAAAAATCAATTTAATAGGCCTCGCATTTAAAACGTTTTATTAGCATACCTATGATAAATACATAAATTTATATTAAAACAAATAATAATGAAGGAAATAAACAAAATACGATACGATACGATACGATATTCTTTATTGTCATTTGAACAACAGGGTACAAATGAAATTCAAGTGATTGATCAAGGTACAATTTCAGAGAGAAATAAAGAAAAATGTAAACTAACAAAGAACTCCAAAGAGACATATTCAAATAACTTAAATCTAATGAATCATATTGAATTTATTGAATCTTACAAGTATTATACACACATGCCAATTGTGGCTCCAGAAAATTGTCGACAGGGTGTCTGATTCATGGGGCCGACTAGAGCCTGGTCTGATAACTTTAAAGTTTTAGGTGTTCTGTAACAAAAGATATCTGAGGAACTTAAAGACTGCGGCATGGAGTTAAGGGGAAAAGTGTAAATCAAGCAAGATGTGAAATGTTCAATAGAGGCAACAAGATCACTGACATTTATTTACTAATATCTTTAGCCAGGATGACACAATCATTTTAAAGAAATGTTTTTTCATTGTGGTCCTAGAAAAAAAAAAATAATAATAATATTATTAATAATGATAATAACAATCATAATAACAATAATAATAAACAACAACAAAAAAATAACAATGATAAACAAAACACTAAAGAACACACCCAGAGTCAGGCATTAATAATCATAATCATCGTTTCGAAACCCTTTTTCTCCCCAATTCCACTTTTTTTTCTTTCCTTTTTCATTCTTTTTTTTCCTCCATTTCCTCTTCAGAAATCACGAAAATGTCATACGCGCGCTCCCGCTTTTGAGATGTAACCGCCATCACTACCGTGTACACGCATGTACCTCGGCGTCAGTTTGCTGGGCTCCGGTAGCTTCCACCGAGGATAAGTCTGCGGCTCCCCTACCGTGCACTGCTAATTTGACGGTGCCACCTCAAATAAGGGGGTGCGGCTTTTCAAAAGCAGAAAAACCTAAATAGTAATCAGACAAGGCCAGAAATCAATTAAGGGGGAAGAAGTGAGCCTTGTAAGTCTTTTTGAAAGAATAAATTGAAGGTGAGTGGGTGATATTTGAAGGTAATTCATATCATTGCTACCACCATGTTTGCAAGCAGACCCTTGAGCACTTGAGGAAATGTAATCGCTATAGAATGGAAATTAAGCAGACGTAAATGATTTGGTTAGTAAAAATAGTATTCACAACAGATGGAATAATCAAATGAAGCAAAAAATGATTGAGACGATGATGCCCATGCACGTCCAAGAACTGTTTATAATAAAGACGAAGACTTTCAGATTGCAGTGATATTAGCAATACATGAAGATTATTGCTCAACTTAGGGTTACACAGTAAAAGACAATTATTAAATGAATTAATGCCTTTATACATGAACATTATGGTAGTTATTATGGTAGTACACAAAAATAATGAAAAACAACCGTATATTTGTACGAAAGCTGGAATTTTTTTAGGATTCTGGTGATATTTTTCATTTTTCAAAACAGAAAAGGGCTAATATAAGAGGGCATTTTTACTTACATTTCCAAAAGTGAGTTAGCTTACCACCCTAAAATATGTTATTTTGGGTTTAAAAAGTCAACTGCAGTTAATACATTCATGTTTTGTAAATTAAACAAATTTATTTATGGTATTAAAGCTGCTGTTAAATTATTCTTTAATTCTGGCGGCCATTTTAAAAAGCGCCCTCAATTGCCTCCCGAAATCTTCACATTAATAACTTTAGCTAGTTATACTCTACTCTTACCTTTACATATTCAAAAATTGGTCAAACCTACCTCTTCTGTGTTTATTTTACCTGGCCTTATATATGTAGTTTATTGGATTAAAAAAAACGCCCTCAAGCAAAAGTTCTCAGGTTGCGCCTCTTTTACTTCACATATTCTGATTCCCCATAAAAAAACTGGTCTAGAAAAACCATATGAGAATTTCTACCTCTCCAAGTGGCACCTATCTCAATTATAGCCTGGTCTAAGTAGTGTTACACTAATACTAAACAAATTATGAAGTAAAAAAATGAAAACCAAGTTCACATTGTACCGTGAAGTTACTGAGATTTGAACTACTGCTTCAATGGTAATAGCGGGAAAGGTCTACATAGAAACTGATAACCATTGCGCACTATATGGGCGAACTTGTATAGGCCAGTGCATTTTCCGTTCATAGCGATTCAGTGACTTAAAGCAAAAATAGTTAATGCATATCATGTAGTTTGAGTTTAACATAGCTGCAGATGGTTTAAAACGATTTAGAAAACGCAAATTCCGTTTATATAATTTAATCAACAAAATATCTATGGTCCTCATATCCTCAACTTACTGCGGATCGTCACCAAAATTTGATCATTTCTTCATTATTTGACCATTTTTATTCATTTATAAATGGGGCGTGTGTAATTCAAAAGTCCCTCAAATTTACACTATAACCTAGATCGTCCCAAACACAAAACAATGTCTACCTTGTAACTTGGTTAAACCTTCCCCAAAGTTTCATTCAGATCAGTTTGATCCGTTTTCGAAATATCTGATCTGGAACGTTTTCCTTTGAATGGTCCACACCCTACTCAGGATTGTCACAAAAATGTAATCATTTATTTTCTAGACTTTGACAAAATGTTATACAAAGATTATTCCCATTGATTTTTGTTCAAGAGATATTTAGGTCTGGGACCTCAACAATTTAAATGACCTTAAATTTACACCCTTAACTGAATCGTAACAACATATAATAATGTCTTACTTCTAACTTGGTTAAGCTTTTCCGAAAGTTAATTTAGGTCGATTGACCGTTTTTAAAATATCTGGTGTAGTCTGTTTGCCCTTAAATCACTTTAATTGGTCTTCTCATGCACACCCCACCATAGATTGACACAATATTAGAGGGCTCATCCTTGATACATGGTCTATGCTTCGGCAAAGCATGGCAAAGTTTAACCAAAACGATCAGGATGACAATCAGGAAGATAATGAGTAGAGCAACACCCCCGGAAGCACCACCGATGATAAGAATAGAATCATTTCCTAGAAGATGAAATTTATAGGTTGTAAATAGAATGGCTTCTTTGAGGTTTGCTTGTTAATCGGTGATAAATTTAGTATATGAAATCAACTGAATTAGAAAGTGCTGAAAATCATTAAAAACAATATTATTGATGTAAAGTCAATATGAGTTTTATAGCGCGAATTATATAACAATGTTAAAATAAAATGTGTATGACTGAATATTGTGATTTTTGCTTAAAAGGTAATAAAAGGTAAAGATACGAGAATAACCCATAACTCGCAGTATCATTGTGCTAAATAATATGCATATGATCGTGGTCCGTGACTGCCCAGCTGCCATAAAAAACGCCTTTAGTAGACTCATGTTTACACATCATTGCACGACAGGGGCTGAAATGAGCAATAGTATCGAGGTAAACATCTCTACTTTTCCGAAAGATGCAATGGGTTCTTTAAAGTGCACATGAGCCAGATGTGTCACTAGACCTCCATTTGTAATATTTATCCAAAAAGACTTCTACCAACCGAGCCCTGGGCGAGGAGAAGCGACTCAAACTTGTGCCAATGTTAAGGCTGTAGTTAGTGTCGCCCATACCACTACAGACTTTGCCACTCGACAAACACAAGAAATATATTTTTTTTATATTGGCGTTGAAAGCAGATATTGCAAAGAGAGTTCCAGAGAGAAGTAGCTGCAAAGGTGAATGATCTATTTTGCCGATAGTTTTTAAGTTTTGTGATGTTTGAGTGGTAGTAATAATTGTAATTCTTTCTGCATTGTTTTGTAGTCGTTAAAGACGGTTAGCGGAATTGTTAGGAGCGAATTACAGTAGTTTATGTAAGATGTAAGGCATGTCATTATAATAATTTGGATAAAGAGATATTTTCTAAGTTCAAATTTAATTTAATTCATATTTATGTTTTACACATGAAGAAGGATAAATCATTTAATTTTCATTGATAAAATATTTATAATATTTATATCAGGACAGATTTCCGTTAGGTCTACCTGTTCGCATCTCTTGTGTTGCATCCGCTCCAACCAAGGTCACATGTTTTTTTAGCAAAACATAGGTTATAGTTCATAATGTATCTTTCAATCTGTTTAGTTATTGATGTTTACACAACAAACATCAATATTACACCACACACCCACATACACACACACACACACACCCACCCTCACTCCACACTCACCGTACATTTCTCATTTGGCTTTCCATACATGCTAAAAGTTACTGTATTGTTTGTGAAGAGATGGCATATTTATAATAATGCTATTTTGATTCAACTATTATTATTATTATTACTATTCATATTATTATTATTATTATTGAATTATTCAAGCATTTGTAACAATATAGTTTATGAAAGTTAAAATAGTTTAGCATCAATCGCATGGCATACTGTGTATGTACGAGATAATGTAATCAATCGCCTGTAGGACAACCACATTGTGCACGTTTAGGTACCGTTCTTTAAACGCAAGCACATTAAACTTCAAAATATTGTAGCCAAAGATCAACTATTGAAAGGACTAGGACCAGATCATCCTATCATCTCTGACGCTCTCCCACGAAGTATCAACAGGCAAGTCAGTGGTAAGCAGAGCAATCATAATAGGCCCGGTAACAATATTGTGGTCAATCTATCCAACCATGAGCTCTCGAACAGCGAACAGTCGCTCTTATCCAAAGGTTTGTCCCACACGGAAGCTTGACTTACTACATTGTACGAACCATAACCCCCCCCCCCCCTGGCTACGGGCCTGTTGATTATGCTCTTCGTGTCTTCTGAGATGTGACTAAACAGGTATAAAAAATCTTGAAATGTCATTCAACATTCCAAACGAAGCTACCAATAGGAATCAGAGGGAGTTTTTTGCATCGACTAGCACTTACAATCACTATGAAGGGGTTATGCCGATGACATCGATGTCCATGATAGTTGGTCACAGACAGATCTCCAAAATTCAATTATAATATTGCATCAAATGTTTACTGAATACAGGATGAAGGGTAATATAAAGAAGACTTTTGATTTTGAATTGGAACGCAAAAAGGGCTGGCATGTACCAAGATCACATAATCAAACTAAATGACGAGTGGATAGTGAATACGTATAATGATGTACACATTGATGCAAAGGAAAGCCACACAAAGTTAGTGTGGCTAGAGCTGCTTTTAGTGAACACCATAAACTACTCACAAATAAAAAAAATACTTTATCAACAAGAATCATTTTCTTAAATGGTCTGGTCAAGTCACAGCTAAGTTATGGTTACCATGCTTGGCGTCTAACCAAACCAGAACTCCAACTATTTAGTGCCACACACAAATCACCTTTTAAGGTGTATGGTAATAGGCGGATTCAAAAGGAAGAATCCACCACCTAAGAAAAGCAAAAAAATCAAAATCAAAATGAAAGAGATAACAGAGCGTAAAAAGAATGATAAAGCATAAGAAGAAATAGAATGGGGATTTGTTACAACTAATGAACGGCTATTTCAAATCACTAACACACCGCCGATAGAAGAATTCTACCAATTGCAAAAGAGAAACTGGTAGCATATATTATCAGGCGTGGGAACAACAATCCTGTAAGCAACTCATGTTTCACGCAATCCAAAATACAAAGCTTGGGGAAAAAAGTAAAATCAATCTTGAAAAAGTAGTTAATAAAAGCCTTGTCTCCAGATGTTAACTGATTAAATACTGTTTCAAGAGAACAAATTAAAGAAAAACTATC
>NW_022709638.1:10416-24090 GCF_011630105.1 Anneissia japonica | reverse complement strand
TAATATAACGTAACAGTAAAGAAACTCAAATACGTAAGATGTTGACTTTAGAAACACTAAAATATATTTGGCGAATATTTCGGCTACTCCTGTAGTCTTTGTCAACGCTTGACATAAAATGAACATTATTGAGAAAGTATCTTGGCATAACAACTTGAGAAACAATACGGTAATTAAGTTAAAGCAAGTTGGCATACGTCTATAAGGGATTAATAATATATGTACAAATAAACAGTGATAAGGGTGAACAATGAATGAACAAGTGGTGGACTGTGGGACAGCATTAATATAGCTAATATATTGAGGAATTAATTCATCCATTGTTAATGAATAAGCTAAACGCAAGGCATAACTAAAACCAAGAACAGGAAGCGGCTATGAAAAAATAAATAAATATATATATATATATATACATATATATATATATATATATATATTAGATATATATATATAATTATACAAAGCAATATTGTAAATTAAATAAATGTGGGCCTATAAAAGTATTGAAAGACATTGTCAAACAAAACATGGTTATAATAGATGGAGTCAGGAAGCCAAAACAATGACATATATAGTATTGTATAAGGCATATAATTTATATAGATATAGAGCCTTCTGAAAAAATGAAACAGATACGTTCTACAATAGTATAAGCTAGAGTGAAAATACCAACAATAATATATAATGAATAGGCCTAACAGAATAATAATAATAATAAAACCAGAATAAATAGTAATAAAATATTATTCAAAAGTGACCGAAAACTAAGAGAAGAATTATTCAGCGGCAGAAGGAAAATTCACTGATGAATCCCTAGTCCTTATGGAGGCCGTGAGTGTGTGTTTTGAGTTTTAAAATATTATCCATTTCAATCTTCTCGTTGTCTGTGTTCAGTAGAGTGGAAATTATTGGCTATGATAGTGACTTTGAGATGGTGAATATTGTGGTGGGTGGAGTTAAAATGTTCTCCTACAGGGTAACCAGGGGTGTTATTGCGGATGGAATGTTTATGGTTATTAAATCGTAGTTGGAACTTATTACCTGTTTCACCAATGTAATGGCCTTTGTTGCAAAGTGTGCATGATATAATTAGTAGAATCACAATTTAGAGGTGGGGTTGGGGAGCAGTTTATAGTCAGATGTGTTAATATGGCTACAGACCAGGCAGCGAGCTTTATTACATGTAGTGAAGAGTGGATTTAAGGTTAGGTGGCTGTCTAGTAGCAAGGAGGGGGTGGGGGTCCGAGAACATGGGCTGGATAGTGGTGTCTCTTTGAAGGAGTGTTAGTATTGAAATCAAAAACCATGGGGATGAGTGCAGTATTAATTTTAGGTTTGTAAGTGAGAAGGTCAGAGCGGGTATGAGTGTTAGCTTTCATGATACATGATTTTATAAGTTTCAGGGGATAGCCGTTATTAACAAAATGGTCAGTAAGTTTGGTGACGTTAGTACGGTAGTCGGTAGGATCAGAGCAAATGCGTTTACAGCGAAGCATTTGGCTGTAAACAATACTGCCCTGCTCTGAGAAAAGGCATTAAGTAACAAAATCATAGTTTTGAGTAAATTAGCAAAACGTGTTTGAGTTTTTCCCAAGAAAAGTACAAATGATTTCAAATTTGTTAAACTATGGTTTGCTTAGATATATTATTAAAAAATTTGCCACATACTTTTCATTGATTAATTTTATTATTAAGGGGGCCAAAGTGGAGATAATGCCTTTTTTCAGAGTATTTATAACTATGAATATAGATAAATACTTTTGAAATCGGGCATTATCTGCAAAAGTGTTTATAAACATGCATTAATTATTAATTTATTGAAATGTATGTATATGAAATGTAATCTACAGATTTAAGATGTGTATAAGAGACAGGTTTTAAAGTGGGGTACAGTATTTAATAGGATCATAGTAGAATAATGTTTTTGTAGGGTAGTGGATCCCACTGAATTAATTTCCCTATCTAAGTTTCCATTTTTATTATAGAAATGTATGCTAATTAGCATTAATTTTTGTTAAATATTGCCTGTTATTGTATGTTTTAATAAAATTAATATCAAGTTGTTGGGGGGGGGGGTGTGAGGTAGGATAGAGTGAAATTATTTTTAACGTATTTTATTTATGGTTCGGTAACTAGCATGCCATCATATTTTAAATCTCTTCATCCTCTTATTTATCATCATCCACACCATCATCATCATCATCATAATCATTACCATTAACGATTGATAATTAGAATAGGCCTATCATAATAATTAAATCGATCGACTAATAATAAAAGACAAAGCATTATAATTTCAAATTCAAAGTTTATTGATAATAACTTGTTAATTAACAATAACATGTAGAAAAATATATATAAAAATGGTGTGCTAATTTTAATTATAAGATTAATTAATTTATATTTATTAAGTTATAATATGCATTGCAACTATTATCTTTACAATGATAATGATACAATACAACTTAGGTTATACAAATGAGTGCCAAACATTTTAAAAGTTTTATTACAATGCTCCGACTTTTTTAAAATAGTTATTTACACTTTTTCTTTCACAATTGCATTACTCAATGTCCCTTCCTCAAAGTGGAGCACAATCTCGGTGGCGAAAAGTGTGTCTGTCCATTTTTAGTTTACCTCTTGGTTGCCTGAAAGAGTAATAATAATGATGATAGTAACAATAACAGTGCTAATAATAATAATAATAATAATAATAATAATAATAATAAACACAATACAAAACATACAATGTCGATAAAACAAAAAATAATACTACTAAATAATAATAATAATAATCTAAATTTAATACTTAATAGGTATGAAACATAATAAAATACAATATTGTACTTACTCTTCCAAAAGACTTCTAAAAAAGGTCTTGCACTGTAACTTGCATCATTTCGGAAAAAGTATCTCATTAATCACAGAATTATAAATAAACGCCGTAAAATTTAAAGCAGATAATGCACTTTCTCAGAGTATTCTTCGAAATAAAGCAGTACTAACTAGGCATTATTTGCTAAGGATTCCAGGCTAATTAGTTAGATATTCGTTATACTAGCATCTGATTGGTTACTTACTATCTGTCTTGCGTGAAGTCAAGCGTTCAATGCATGTATCTAAGGCTTCGCGCACATAATGCCTTTTCTCAGAGTATTTATAGTAAAATTTGCAGATAATGCCCAATTTTAAAATAAAATTTCATATTTTCAGACATATTTTTGGAAATTTGATAAAATAGGGTGATAGATTAGACATTCAGGAGTCACATAAGCTAAAAATCTCAATTTTGAAAAAAATGTACTTAATGCCTTTTCTCAGAGCAGGGCAGAATAGATTGTTTAAGTTTGTTAGGATGTGAGCTCTGGAAAATGTGTGATTATCGGTGGGTTTAGAATAGAGAGATGTGGAGATACTGTTGCCTGAAATGGAAACATTAACATCAAGAAAGGGGATAAACGTTTTAGAGTGTTCCATAGTCAATTTGATAGTGGGGTAAAAGAATTGTGTAAGGTTGTCAAAACTGTGAGACCAAATGAAAAAATCATCGTCAATGTATCTATAAAAATGCAAAAGTTTGAGATCAAAGGAAGAAATTAGTTTGTGTTTTCGGCCATAAATATGTTGGCGTAACTAGGAGCCATTTTAGTGCCCATGGCTGTACCTTGTGTTTGTAAAAAGTGCTGATTATTAAATTATTTAATTGGTATGTGTTAAGATGAAGTCAATAATAGTGGTTATATCATTAGTCGTTTCAACAGAAAATGAGTTGTTCAAGAGGAAGTCTGCAGGCATCGACATTATCTGCGTGTTGGATGTTAGTGTATAGAGAGGACACGTCCATGGTGACGAGGAATGCATTGTTAGGTAGTGCAGTGATGTAAAAGTGCGTGTTGTCCTGGATAAAACTAGGTATGTTATGTAAAAGAGGGTTAAGATAAGAATCAACCAAGCCTGATAAGGATTTAGTAAGGGTGACGATAGATGAAACGATGGGTCTACCAGGTGGAGCGATTCAATGACTTAGCTAAATTGAATATTTCAGTGGGAAAGGATGGAACTGTGAGATTACGATATTTAATAAATAGGGGAGTTTCTGTAATTTAGGCATGATGTAAAATGTGCCGTGCTTGGGATCAACACGAATAGAACCGCTTAATTTAGTAGCAAAATCGCTAGATAGGGTAGAAACAATAGTATTAAGGTCACGTTTAGAATCACGAGTTGGATCACTTGTCAATGTTCTCTAGTTATTAGAGTCTTTAAGTTGTCCTGCCGCTTCTTTAATATAGTCTTCCTTGTTTATAATTGTTGTGTTTAGCACCTAATTCATTATTTGGTAACCCGTTTTTAAATTGTAGCCTGCGATACAAGCCTACATTCATAGAATGTCTCATTTTCAGAAGTTTGGAGATTTACGGAAGCACCTAAGTGCCATTCGACTTCACAACTTGTCAAGATAATTATGTTGTCAAGTCGACATAATATACATATCATGTCGACATGGCGAGATAGATTATCTTGACAAGTCGACATACTAAAAATGTTTTGTTGTCATGACGAGATAGGTTATCTTGACAAGTCGACATAATAAAAGTTGTATGTTGTCATTGTGAGATAAATTATCTTGACAAGTCGACATAGTAAAAATGTTATGTTGTCATGGCCTGATAGATTATCTTGACAAGTCGACATAATACAAGTTGTATGTTGTCATGGCAAGATAGATCATCTTGACAAGTTGAAGTAATATTAGTTGTATGTTGTCATGGCCTGATAGATTATCTTGACAAGTAGACATAATAAAAATTGTATGTTGTCATGGCCAGATAGATTATCTTGACATGTCAACATAGTAAAAATTGTATGTTGTCATGGAGAAATAGATTATCTTGACAAGTCGACATAGTAAAAATTGTATGTTGTCATGGTGAGATAGATTATCTTGACAAGTCGACATAGTAAACATTGTATTTTGTCATGGCGAGTTAGATTATATTGGCAAGTCGACATAGTAAAAGTTGTATGTTGTCATGGCGAGATAGATTATCTTGACAAGTCGACATAATACAAATTGTATCTTGTCATGACAACATAACTTTTTTTTTTATGAAAGATAAAATTTATCGAACATTTATCTATATAATAACAAGATTAATCTTGTAGAAATTGTATTTCTAAAGATGCATATAATTCATATTTCATTTGGTAGACAATAAATATGGGCCTATTCAGTAAGATATACTAAAACGATTATTAATTCTGAAATGTGCATCAAATCTCAGCTATTATTATTCAGTATGTATTGTTAAAGTCTTAAAATAATAATTTCAAATTAGGCATAGTATATAACAAATAATTGTTATTAAAGTTTCGGTTTTCATGATGTCAGATGACGTATTGAATATGATGCTATATTTTGGGCTCTGACTTAGTTTAACGGTGGCCCTGTCAGTAGTAATGACATTATTTGTGATTTTTTTAGCCTTGTATTAAAATAGGCCTAGTACTATTATTTTCAGTATACAAAATGAGAGTCAAGAAGAAGTAGTAGAAGAAGAAGAATAGGAAGAGGAGGAAGAAGAATAGCTTTTTTTTTTTTTTTTTTTTTTTTTTTTTTTTTTTTTTTAATATTTTATTATTTCAGGTATATTTCATAAAACAAAACAAATTACACAGCAAGGTTACATTACTATAAAAAAAAAACCAAAGAAAAAATAAGCAACTATGGATAGTTACCATACATAAATGGCTATTCAAGAAACAAAATGATTGATGATTTATAATTCATCATGAAATTTCATCACTATTATTATACGTTTTCTAATCATCTCAAACAAATACTACCGTAATTAACAAGTATTAGTTAACAAGTAGTAGTAGTTACACATTAATTCTTTAACAATACAACTTATCAGTACAGCTCTTTCATCAAATATTACGTTATAAGATAGAATAACCATTGGTTACCAGTTTAAACATTACTAATTATCCTTATGGCATTTAAACTATCACAGAAGTTTCAATCGTCTTCATTAAATATATATATCTGTATACGTAGCAAATATCTTTTGACTGAGATGGCTTATCTTATGATCATTAATTCCTTTTCACAATTATGTAATATCAATTTGCTTTCTATATTATATGTATTTCAACAATAAGTTCACTTTTATTCACTCCGTTATTAGCTGGTAGAGTTCACCATTCCAATTCAAAATAATGCATTTCACTTCCGTACGTTTTCTGCACCGTGAGCTAGCTCGTATATACGGTCTCAACTTCAACTTCTCGTTAATTTTGTTACGTATCTCACATTCACAAAATTCAACGTTTAACTCAATAATAAGTTCACTGTAACTCACGTATCAAGAGTATGTGCAAAATTTCTGGTTTTCACCATGCATGTACCGTAGCTCATTTAGATCCGTAGTTTTAGCTGCAATCGCCACCTCGTATCAGTTTAGTGTTGAGCGCACCAATTTGCATTCTCAATATGCTATTTTCCTTATGTAGCAGTCGTCAATCCCGGTTCCCTGCCTATTTGCAACATTCATTGCTCAAAATACACATATTATATGGCAATTGATATCTGTAGGCTGTGTGCACAATTCTATCTGTATTCTCAAAATTTCGGACATCGTCCTCTATCTTGCACACAACAAAAACCAAGTACCCCTCCAAATCACACCCAATTTAACATTTCACAACCTATCTCATTATTCATAGCTCTCAGCCAATCAATATCATGCACGACTTACCTGGTTTACATGTTTAACACAGCCCTGATATTCATCAGCAAATTGACCTGCACAATTTCCCTCATTTGCATACTCAGCACAACCCTGGATATAACGTAACTTCTCCTTATCTTTATTGTAGCAAACCCGTTCGTTAATAATGACAAAAAATTAATTAAACATCTAAAATTATAATTTCACCTGTGACAAATGGCGCGTTCTACATCCAGATAATGCTATACCGCAACCTGGGTACCCATAAATAATTGGCGGCCGCCAGATAATTTTTTGGCGGCCACCAGATAATTAAGTGGCGGCCGCCAGATAATTATGTGGCGGCCCAGATAATTATGTGGTGCCCCCTCTAGTTAGAATAAACACCCTTTAATAATTCAATCGATCCTGGACTGTGGATGTTTGCATGATTTCAGGTGTGGAGTAGAATCACATTCTCCTTTAGTCAATATCAAAATGAGGATATTTTTCTTGGACAGGTGAGCGCTCCAAGGACAGACAGTATATTTCCAACTTTCATCTTCTTACATTTTTCTATAGCCAATTTCCGACAATTTGCACCTAACACATTCTCATTTGAGTTTTCAAGGAAACCTGCAATGATCATGCCATCCTACAAATCTCAATCGGCCGGTGGCCACCAAGCTTACCACCACCTCTAATTTCATTTGCTACGCTGCTGTTATGAATACTGTATACTCACAACATTCCTGTCATGACAAGCCATGCTCTCTGGACGATCATCTTTTCCGACGCACCATTCGTAATTTGCGGTTTCCTGATGTCCTTTTATAATCGTTTCTCATTCTAAATGTGCCTCTTGAATTTAATAATTTATCATAAAAACCCCTCAATTTTCATCTATTTCATAAGCGTCCCTCAATTTCAACTTTCTTTTGATAAGCGCCCCGTTCGAATAAGCGCTCCGTTTGAATAAGCGCCCCTCAAAAAGTGCAAAAATATTTTAAGCGCCCGGGCGTTTATTCGCGCGAGTACGGTAGGTTTTGTTGTACGTCCACGACTGGCGGCAGAGTGCGTCTTGCCGCTGCTACCCTCTAAACCAGTGGTTCCCAACCTAGAGTTCATGAAAAATAATTGGGGGTCCGCCAAGTCAAAAGGTTCCGCAGGGGGACCGCGAAAAATGTGTGGGTCCGCAAAAATGTTGGGGTCCTCTAGATCAGTGGTTCCTAACCTTTTTGCGTTCGCAAACCTCTCTGGACAAGCCAAAATTTTCACGGACCCCATGTCCAAATAGTGCTCATTGTCCATATCCCAAAAATAAGCTTAGGCCTACAGATAAAAGATGATTCGCCGCGAAAGTACACCCATTTAACATTAGCGAATCCTGGAATGCAAAATACAAACCAACTTAGCCCCACCATGGTTAGGGCTAGGATACACATTCTTTTTTTTTTTTTTTTTTTTTTTTTATGTCTATGGCCGGAAATGGCACTGTCAAGACTCAAAATTTAAAGGTAACTTTCTTTTATCCCCATCCCCCTTTAATTTTTAATGTGTAAAATTTAGGCGGCTTATTCCGCCAATAAGATTATGGAAAGAAAATTACGAAATATTGGATTTGGACTTTGACATAGACAGTAGGCCAGGGTTACAGACAGTAAATTTTACAAATAAGGGATTTACGCTACCGCAATTCCACCCTGGTTGGTGCTGAAGTAGGAAATATTTATGTTTATGGAAATTGTAGCTGGCCGGAAATGACACTGTCAGACTCACACTATTGTAAGACTAGAAAAAATAATGGAATCATGAAAAGGTTTTTCTAATAATCTAGAGCAGTCGTTCCCAACCTGGAGCCCGCAAAAAATAATTGGGAGTCCGCCAAGTCAAAGAGTTCCCAAAGGAATCCACTGTTTTTCATGTATTTTCTATGTAAAGATATTTAGTAATAGAGAGCCACTTAGTGGCAATCCTCAGGTAATTTACATCTTGTTTTCATGTTTTCTCTTGTATTGCTTTTAACTGGATATTGAATAAATTTTAAATATCAGGAGGGGTCCTAAATTTGACAAAATTAAAGGTAAATGGGGGATAACAGAATATCAATTCAAATTTTAAGTCAGATGAAAGCAAACTTTTTCTGACGCATGCGCAAATCAATATTTGCCTTAAAAATGACTCACAAATGGTGGTAGGGTTATATGTTTTATTGCATACGGCCTACATTTGTTATCTTACCGAAAAAAAAATTCTTTCAAGAGTACACATCCACCAGTAACTATGGGGCACACTTTATACCTGCTGCGAGGCATCGTTTAGGAGCCTATAACATGTTATGCATGTTGTGCCATACATGTTACACACACATTTCAAACCTACATCATCCCAATAGTTCCACTGTGACCTAAAGGTCACAAAGGACTAATAACGCCGTAAAAACATGCAAAATTATGAATTTGATGAGATTGGTTAATTTCCGGGATTTTCTTTCTTGCTTGCGGAAGTGCGGGAAGCCGTCGCTCTAGGGGACTCCCGCGAGTTCTGGGAGACTTGGGACCCTTGCGCTACACATCTGACCCATTGCATTGCTTCTTTAAGAATAGAGGATACCGATGCAGATCCTGTCGTTGGAGGATGGGAACACAGATCTACTATGCGTGTTTCTCTGTAGTTGCTACTGTAGTCGCAGACCATACACTTATGCAATCCACCACAATTGCGCTTATGGGTATAGTTTGTTAATCTACATTCCGCTTTTACCTTTTTCTTTATAACAAATTATTGTTTGGCCATACAGTGCCTTTGAAATAAACATACAGAACATTATTATTTTTTATTTATAAAAAAACAAGAACAGTTTTTTGAAAAAAAAATGAAATTCTCTTTAATTTACTTAGATAGTCCCACTTTATTGCATCGATATCTGTATAGAAGCACTAATTAAGTATTTTAAAAGATACATACTGCCACCTAAAATAATTTAAAAAAAAGCATTGCCTAAGAAGTTATTAGCTTTCAACTTCTAATGAAAACAAATTTTGGGAGGATTTTTATATTACATCTGTACAACATATTAAATTTATAAATTTTCGTAGCTTTTATCTTAAAAAAAACCCAGTAAAAACAAGATTACCAGAACAATATTAAATTCTTATATTATATATTTTAACTCTTCATTTACTTGAGCATATCAATTTCTTTAGGTAAAAAGTTTATCGTTAAACAAAATAAATGTTGTAAATGTATCCAGCAGAATTATTAATTGTTTTTATCAATATTATACAAACATTTTAAACAGAAAATATTCACTTTCTCTCCCTCTTTGTGGTCATGTATGTACAAAATCCAAAATAGGGCGGAAATAATAATGATAATTTAACAATTACATTTATTTGGACACTAAACCCTCGAAACAGTGCCAAAAGTATGTTAACATGAAATTTACAATACACAATACTAAAAACAATAAAGATAACAAGGACAAATTAAATAGAATGTATGTCTACACTTAGACAATTGACAAAGCCACCCCATTAACAAAAGATTCCTCAATATTATCGAAATGCCGAACAACATTTTCCTTACTTTATTTTACTCTATTTCAATTTAATTAAAAAGAACAAAAATACAAATAAGAAATTACAAAAACTTTCAAAAAAAAAAGTTTCATACAGTAAAGCAGAAAAGAAAATGAACTAAACTGTATAACAAATTAATTAAAAATAAAAACAAGATGTTCAGAACACAAACACCAGACATCCTTGTAGAAATCCTGATGAGAATTCCCTGTTCCATTATTTCATGTTCCTCACGAGAACACAAAACCCCAGCATGGGCACAGATATTGGGGATGAGGCATGTCCCCACCCCCATCACATATTTTTAAGGGGGTTGGCTCCCCCATTTTTGGTGGCAATGTGATTTTTAAGTCAAGAAGATGCCTGAAAATTGTTGAAAAGTACTGCATAAATAACCCATGTTTTAACGAAAAAATACCGCCAGAATAGGCCAACATCTTTTTATAGCAAGATACCAGTATCTCTGCCCACAGACATCTGAATTAACTATAATACACGACACAAATGTGCGTGCCTTTATTATAAGGCACGCACATTTATTATAAGGCACGCACAAAAAATACAGCACCCCATATCATACAAATTATGCTGAACTTTGTAAAACTATACACAAACTCAGAAGTATAAGAAGTATGAGAAAATGCATGTAAAGATAAAATTGGTTTTTGGCACATGAATTAGGTAAAGTAAAGTAAATACATAAAACAAAATTATGTTTTACTTTAAAAAAATAACAATTTCAGTATATTACTTAAACTGCATGTCATCTAACTTAGTATATGCTATCTCGTGTAATATTTGCCCTATTGCTCTCTACGTTGGCTACATATGACAACACTTAGACAACAGTACGGATTAATGGACATTAACATGACAGCATACACAAACTCACCCAAAATCCTGCAACTAATTATTACATATCTTCTGGCCACTCAGTAAATAATATAGAAAGAATTTTTCAAAAATAGTTTGAAACGAGAAGTAGCAGAACAAAAAATATATACGCAATTAGACTGTATAGAATTAGGCCTAACATTGATCGTGGATTCCTCGCATATTGCCATTAATAATTATATTTTATTATTTACTTCCTTTTATTATTATAGGCATTTGTATTTTATATTTTAGTTTTTTTCACTTCAACTGCTTCTCATCAATATTCAATACGCATATTTATTACTGAAGCTGCTCTATTATTATCTATTGTTATTACATATAATATTACTATATACTTTACTGTTACACTATAATATTATAGTTTTAAAACTAATTTATAAAATAAGCTTCAAATCTACAGCAATATATTATTCGAACTGGTTTAGTCTATTCTACTTTACATTAGGTTATAAAATTAATTCAATATATCTTGCGTTAAATCAATATTACTGTTTTCACACATAATTTTTTTAAGTTGATTTGAAAACTAAAAAAAAATAATTCAATGCGTTAAACCGATGCTACTTATTGTTTTTTGCTGATCCTCCGTGTCTAGTTTTTATTGTAACAATAATTTTATTTTTTTTTTTGCTGTGAACTTTTTTTGTTTATTTAAGGAATTTTTTAATATGCAAAATTATCATACTTAATTGTCTTCGTATCTGTGCTGTCATTTGTTATTTCTTATATCCATATTTTTATTTTTGTATTTATATTGTAAGGAGCAAGCCCTTATGGAGGTGTTCGTTATCTGTTGGCTATTCTCCTTAAATTATGCATTGTTTGCATTTGTGAGAAGTATAAAACAAATAAAATAAATATAATTTAAATATATTCACAATGATAGCGAAATTCCAAGGATACCACGATACAACGTGATACAACTCCGTTGCTATCGGCGACATAAAATGCGTTTAATCGACGCCTATTGCCTATTCCAGAAAGCCTATTCTAAACTATTAACATTAGGAAGTCATTCAGGCGTAATAAACGGTAACTAAAGTACAGTTTTGTGTTTTGTTGCCAAACTGTGGCACTGACCCTGAGCAAACGTTACAAGTCTGAATCTCCCGAGTTTTCATACAATCTCCTGGTCTCAAAAGTTTTTTCAACTTCTAATAATTTCTCATAAAAAAACCCCCTAAAACACAACAAATATAATTGCTAATTATTGGCTTTTTCGTACCACCCATTAACTGAATATTTCTGTGTCAATCTTTCTTTGTGCCATGTCGGTGTACACAACAGGCCCGTAGCAAGGGGGGGGGGGTTTATGGTTCGGGCGAACCCCCCTTTTCTAGCGAACCCCCCTGTTTTCTAGCGAACCCCCTCGATTTTTTTAATGAGTCCCACTCGGACGGAATGTCTGTTTTTAACTTACCTAGCATTAAATCAAAATTTAGCACCTAATTCATTATTTGGTCACCCGTTTTTAAATTGCAGCCTGCGATAGAAGCCTGCATTAATAGAATATTTTAGTTCAGAAGTTCGGAGATTTAAATTGAACGCAACTCCAGCAATCCATGACTTTACGATGGCACACATAAGAATGGCAAACATCGATAAAACCCGGCTGCCGTCTCAACTTTTACTGGCCTTTGGCTGAATGTTTGTAAGAAATGTACCAACCGTTAACGAAACCGGTCGCCGTCTACATAGAATAAATGGTGCCACCAAACGAAGCTAAAGATTTGCGACTTAATTTACCAAATGTAGATAAAGTTTTGTGACTTAATCATCTGATTGTGGATTGTGTGGTTAGTAAATTCCATAGCCATACTGTCCATAGCGCACACTGAACTATGTGCTGATGGAGCATTTTTGGGAAATTGACTCTCCTTTTTTCCATCCCAAACAAAGTATTATTAATGAATCAACATGGTCCATCTCAGTCATCATAGCCAGTCACAAAATTAGGCTAGAAAGTTTGTTTTCAACAGCAGACACACACTACAGAACGAAGTGCGTAAAAACGAGTGTTTGTTAATTTTTATTGATAAAGAATCATAAAACGTCGTAGAAATAACTGACCTTTTTTCGTCCGCTGTTGCAAAGAAGAAAACGACAGATAGTCCTTTAAGGTGGGTTATTGATTTCAAAATCAATTAGCCTAGCCTAGATGTTGACTAGCTAGGTTCGCTCCTCGTTCATTTAGAGACAGAATTATACCCCGACGACAACAAACTAGTGTAGGCCTAAGAACAGTAGAACGTACAAGCCTATGGCTTTTGTTGTGAAAGTTGAAGTGCATACAAAATGCGCCATAGGCCTATATTTAAAAAAAAAAACAAAAAAAACATTTTGTTAATTATTATTGGTTGGCCTGGGACCGGGGTAGGCAGGCCAGCCTTACCGTCGAAAGTCCTGGAATTCGACGATGACGTCAGTGCACGTTTCCATTGATTAGAATGAAAATAGACGCGCTGAATTTCGTTTTTTTTAAA
>NW_022709638.1:0-10368 GCF_011630105.1 Anneissia japonica | reverse complement strand
AAATAATTGTATTAAAGTTTAGGTTCTCATGATGTCAGATAACGTAGGCCTATTGAATATGATGCTATATTTTGGGCTCTGACTTAATTTAACGATGGCCCTCTCAGTAGTAATGACAATATTTGTGCATTTTTTAGCCATGTAGTAAAATAGTACTATTATTTTCAGTGTACAAAATAAAAGACAAGAAGAAGTAGTAGAAGAAGAATAGGAAGAGGAAGAGGAGGAAGAAGAAGAATAGCTTTTTTTTTGTTTTATAATAATAAATGTGCTGAGTATATTAATATTGCTTGTGTGATGAGGGTGTTTTTTTTATATATATCTTTCGGTGTTTAAACATGCCAATTCTCAGAAAATATTTTCTAATTTTATTATATTACCATCTTTTTATTACATAGATCTTTTTCAAAACATAACTGCTTTTAAAACATTATATAGACCCATTAAACACAAAAACTGCTCTGGCTTCGGGGGCTTCGCCCCCGGCCCCACCGTGGCCCTTAGGCAGGCCCCTGGACTACACGCCCAGAGAACCCCCCTTTGAAATGACCTGGCTACGGGCCTGCACAAATGCTTTGTGGGTGCAACTGACACCTCGAAAGATCAACGTTAAAGTGCTACAAATGAAATATATGCATGAACAAAACTTTCTAACATTTCGTGGATGGGACTTTACCGCTCTTCCAGAATTTTTAGTTCAAAAGGTTCGAACGACTGCCTGAATTTTATTGCTTGCTTCCCCCTTTTTTGCAGGGAAACTGGTGTATGTTATGCAGGGTTAGCGGAACCTCACTGTTAATATTCTTATTCTTAAGGTATTGTTTAATGTCCATTTTTATGCGAGCTTTGAGTATTTTTGCTTCATTCTTTTCCTCAGAAGCATTCATGTGAATTTTAAAAAAAATATGAATAATTAGAGGAATGAGAACATAAACAACAGACCTAACCTCGAAGGTTATGCTAACGAATGATTTCACAAAAAATACAGCACCCCATATCATACAAATTATGCTGAACTTTGTAAAACTATACACAAACTCAGGGCCATATGGCCTATACTTGTTGATAATCAAATCAAAGAAATCCTCTTTAATGTATATTAGATCAGTATCTACCTCAAGATTTCTTATATAAAGGTCAGAATGCTGATTTTTTTCATTGTCAATTTTATCCACTAACTTAATTACTTGTCTCAGAAGTTTGCTGTAGCCAGCATAATAATCGGTTACAACGGTGCATATATAGCCAATAATGATTAATGACAACATAACAAAATTGAAAATAATATTTGAGTTCATCAAAAGCCCTATAAAAGAATAAAATATAAATTCCAAGATAGGTAAATCAAAATACAACAAATATGTCAGAAAACAGTAATAAAAACTAATAAAAATAAAATTAAAAATACAAAATATTAAATGTGGTTTCTTTCCGAATACAATATATTTTGAAATACTCCCAATCAAAATACTAATTGGTGTGTGAAAGAGAAACATAATAATACATTTCAACAGAATATAAAGTGCACAAGGAATGAATGTTAATGGGCCTATACATTCATTTAAATTTGAATATGTTTTTACCCAAATATCTTTCCAAAATACAAATGTGAGCAATCTCTTTGTTAATTGACTAATAAGAATTTGCAATCGCTTTGTCGCACACAGCTCATCAGAAGAAAAATATCCTGCCATTTCATTTTCCATTATAGTACTAATCAATGGTATCGAGAACATATTTTCCATTTGGATAAGGTTTTTCAAGTAATTTTTTTCTATATATTTTTTTTCATTTTTCTTCCATTTAAACAAAAACAGCATCGACATACACATATAAAACAAAAAAGAGAATACATCCAATGCAATGTTCTCTGTTATCTTATTAGTATTGTCTATGGTTATGTAGGTTATTAATGATGGAATATATTGGAATAGATAAAATATAAACAGATACAAACAGCATCGAATACAATACATAATCAGACACCCATTTCCTAGGAAAAAAAGACAGTACTTAGGGCCAATGGGGAGATCTGTACTTAGGCTAACATACTTAAATTTACCTTTGACTTGTGGTGTATTTGGAGAAAGAAACGAGAGAAGGAAAAAAACAAGATATTGTGAGAGAAGGAATGTTACCCAAACTCTAACAATGAAAAGTACACCTATATAGTGATTATTTGCAGGTTGAAATTCGAAACATTCGACCTGAAGGGAGCTATACTTAAAATTTAAGTAATGAATGCGAAATTTGCCGTCAAACTCAAAACAAAGCACATATTCTGATAGTTTTCCAAGAAGAAATCGTTGAAGCGATAATTTAATTATGTCAAGCTGAATTTTCTTGGCTTTAGTTTTAACATCAAAGAAACAGTCCTTTGTGAAAACGTTTAATGAAACCGTCTCAATACCTAGAGCAAGGGTGCCAAATGAGAGATACACGACCTCATATGGAAAATGTAATAGTTGGACACCCTTGGGTGTAATGGCAATTATCCAGCGCTGGGTATTGATGATTGATCCGTTGTTAGTCTGTGTTTGGTTTATTTTGTAGGCTGATGAGTTCACAAAATTCAAGTCCATGTGGATAAAGACAGTTCCAACCTTCTGAATAACTGCGAGTGCCTCGTCACCTTGAATGTCTAAAAGGCAAGAGTTGTTTTTTGGCGGTTGATTATCTGTGATTTTACTCGATGACACCATAATGTATAACCCATTCGACACAACCAATATAACGTTGAAGAGTAGAAATCTTTTCATAATGGGACCACTAAATCTCAGCATATAACTGTGGTCAAAAAAGAAAAAGACAGTATGAAGTAACGGTAACAAAACAAAGTGTTTTTTATTGCAGCGGACGGGGAGCATGTTTGTCCATGAACCAAGCACATCTAAGCATGTTTCGATGTTTGTAGGTCATTGTTGAGCCATTTCCAACTAAATTTAGATTATTATACGGCTATTGGATTTCATCGTGTATTTTAAAACTCAATCGTCAAAACAGCATTTCTAGAGTTGAAGATGTACGGTAAAAGTGGCCCCTGAAGAAAGTCCCCAAATAAATTGCCCCGGTAAAAATGGTACCAAATGACAGGTAGATAAGAATGGTCCCCACTTATAATAAAATTTAGTATTTAAGTAATTTAAAAAGTCTTTAAACTATTTAAATGCTACAAAATAGCAAAATAATTACATAAATAAATCAACCAAAAAATAGATTGTAACCACATTAGTGATTAACAATTTCCGTTTTGTGCAGAATAAATAAAACCGTTTTCGATTTTACTTTTAGGCTTTCATGTGTAGGTTTTTCTTGGTACATACTAAAATAAATTATTCGACAAAATGAAAGAGCGAGCGCAGCGAGAAATTAGGCCGGATACAGAGGGCCGAAAAGGGCCCCCGTCGGGTCCAGGGGCCAAATGCTCCTGAAAATTCGGGTTCTTTTACGTGATAAAAGATAGAATTGATGTTTAACCACGTTAATTTATAATTAAAAAAAACAAAACAGCCTGATAGCAATGTGTAAGCAAGAACATAAATTTCACTCTTTCCGATGGTTCTACTAGTAAATGGTAATGATTTTTAGTGGATGGAATATAATGTAAAATAAGGCCTAACCTAGAAGTAATTGCGTACAAAGGTATTTAAGTGGATTTCACTTCTACATGATGTATGTGATCTCAGAAAAAAAGTCCAGAGAAATCGGACACCGCGAAGGGTCATTTTTGGACATTTTAAGGTCATTTGAGGTCAAAAAGTTACGATATCACTTTTTTGGACATTAAATATTTTTCCAAAATCATTTTTACATTGATATTGATGTCAAATTAAAGCTGATTAAATTTTGAATTTAATGACATAAACTTTGTTGATCATAACTGCGTTTTTATGTGGATTTAAAGCTAATTAATTACTTTTTAAGCACTTTTTTTTCAGAAAAATTATATTTTTAAAATATTTAATGACATTCTATGGCCACACTGGAAAGCTTAAAACGTTTTAATGTTTTCCTAAAATTATCTATAAGGACTCTCAGACACTAGAGTGACACTTGTAAAATCATATGCCTCAATTAGGAGCATTTTTTTAAATTTGAGATTTAAAATGGACGTATTTAACCAACTTCACAAGAAAACTCTACACAGGCCCCTTTGGTCCTCCATACCTAATGTTCTTGAAATAGAGCTTGCTGATTGGCTGATAGTTTTGTACAGCCTGATAGCCAGCATCACTACACTATCAGGACAATTTTTTTGTCAGAGTTTTATCATCATTTTTCATGTTAGTGTTTAGTTACGTTCACTGTGTTTACATCTTTTTAGATATAATCAGTATAAATTAGGCATGATAGATAAATTAATTGAATATGCAGTTATTACAAGATATATACAATGAGGCCAATGACTAAGCTCTGATGTGTCCCCTAGGCAAAATCCAGGCAGCAAAGAGGGGAGGTATCTAGTCTAGGCCTCCAAGGCTAGGTAAGGGGACTAGTCTGTCCCCTAGAATTGAGGCCTAGCCTGAGGCCTTGGTCTAGTGTGCCTAAAATTCAAGAAGGAACTTACTAAAATACTCATATAGGTCTATATAAAATGATATAGATTATGATTTATAATTTATGAAACATGAACATGAAACATTTGAAAAAGAAAATGAAACATTTAAAGTAGCTGTTTTATCCAATACATTAATGTACGGGGACACACAGGGGCCTTGTAGTCATTTGTCACTAATGATTTGCAGATTAAAACTACAGTAATGTAAAACTATCTGACTTTTTAAAATGCATTATTCCTTTATATAATGTTTTAATTTATACTAGGCCTATTGTAATTGATTTATGTCTAGGAACTGACCCAGGTGTTAAAAAAAAAAACATTAAATTACTCATCAAACTCAACGGATGTTCTCCATTTTCAATGGAACCCTCCCTTCGTAATGTAGTTAATGGTATGGTTGCTGCTGAGGATGTCAATGTTCTTGAATATGAAAAGATATCAGAAAGTATCATCTCTTGAATGAAACAACAGTCAGTTTCCTTCATAAGTTTAAAAGAAAGGAAAGAGCCAGGACTTTAGCAGATGCAGGTGCCATTGTTGTTGCGCCTGACAGATCTATAGAACCTGGACTCTTATTTCAAAGATGTCTCGTGTCCCAAAACTGGAAGCCTGTCTTTGGAAGAAATGCTTACATTTGAGCTGAGTCCCTTTCCCCCATCATTGTTTGAAGGAAAGAATTTGCTGCGGAAAGCAGATAAACTGCAATTACTTCATGCAATTGTTGATCAAGGGCAAAAGAAAATGTCAGACATATTATTATGTAATAATGCCTTCCCAAAAACTGATATGCATGTTTTTGATGGAGGTTCATTGCTTCATCGACTGCCCTGGTAGAAGCGCTAGTCATACCAAGCAATTATTACGTCTTAAAATTGCAAGCTCGTTAGAAAGTATGCATCCACAATAGTAGTGTTTGATGGCTATGGAACAGCAACGACAAAAGATATTACCCACTTGAGGCGTGGAAAAGCTGACCACTTTGATGTCAAATTTGACGAATCTACAGTATTTGACACAAAGAAAGAGAAATTTTCGAGTAATACTAACAACAAACAGAAATTTATCAACATGCTTGGAAAAGAGCTTCAGTCAGCAGGTGTAACAGTTGTCCATGCACCGGGAGATGCTGATGTCCTCATTGCAACTACTACTATTAATGCGGCCAAGGATAAATCAGTTACACGAGAGGACACAGACCTTCTAATCCTCCTTTTGCATCACACCAGTCTAAGTTCCAATAGGATCATTTTTAGGTCGGACAAGGCATCAGCTAAAACAGTTATAGATATCATTCCATTAAAAAAAGCTTTTGGATCTAACCTCTGTTCAAAGCTTCTGTTTTGTCATGCATTTACAGGATGTGACACTACATCAAGAATATTTGGCATTGGAAAGAAGGCAGCTTTTAAAAAGCTTGTTGATGATGATAACGTTCTAAGCTCCGCAAACAGTGCAAACCCCATCCAAACCCTGTGGTAGTGATTGAATCACATAGTGTAGGACTCAACTTGGTATCTCAATAAAAAAAAATCTTAATTTTATGTTCGTCACAACCTATTTTTGGGTAAAAAGGCCATTTTTTGGGGTATTGCTAAACCCCGCAAACCCTGCATACCCCGAAAACCCAGCAAGCCTCCGAAAACACAGTGCAACCCCATCCAAACCTTGTGATAATGATTGAATCACATATATATAAGACTCAACTTGGTATCTCAATAAAAAAAAAATCTTAATTTTATGTTTGTCACAACCTATTTTTGGGGTAAAAAGGCCATTTTTTGTATTAAAAAATTGCTAAACCACGCAAACCCCTCAAAACACAGTGTAAGAAGACAACCACCTAATTCCACAAATGAAAACTGAGGATGCTGCACCACCTCATCTGCTCAAGATGATACATTGTAATTTTAAGACTGGATGTGGTACACCTCGATGTGGGTGCAGGCAATATAGTCTTCTTCAATGTACAAGTACATGTGGATCATGCCAGCTGGAAGGGTGTGAAAATGGCTTAATTAACATCCAAGACGACGACGATGGTGGTGAAAGTGATGACGAGTAGTGTATCCAACTAACATGGTGTTACAAGATAATAAGTAACTTAAAATAGTATGTATTATACTTATCTTTTTTATATATATTAATGTAAACTATGTATTGTATAGGAGAGCGATACAATTCCCATTGTTTTAATGGCTAAATAAATATATCTGACTTTTAATGAAGGGGTAGTACACTTTCATGATTGTAATGGTCAAACATCATCATGGGATGGTAAAGTATCATTTCAAGGTCAGTTACTATCATTATTGTCGGTTACTACAAATTTATAGTCAAACACTATCATTAGACATTATTTATAGTATTCATTTGATTTCCTTAATTACGCATAGTAACGGTTGCTATGGTAATACAGTATTTATAAACTAGCATTGTCAATATGAATGAATATGAACAAATAATGCATATGCCAATTTTGAATAAGATTGGTAGACATGAAGTCATTTTATTTTATTAATTATTTAAATTAATTTATTTATTTGTTATTGTTACCATGACAACTACATTCCTGTTCCAATGGCAATATGTAGAATTGATATAAGGGGATGTGTAAGTACATAATGCATCAGATGTAACATTTCAAATAAAATATACATATTTTTTATTAATTATTTCAATTTTCCTTAGTTACGCATAGCAACGGTTGCTATGGTAACACAATACTTGAAAACTAAGAACATCAATGGAATTATCTTTAGTCATATGATAATTCCACAAAGTTTGCTTAAGATTGATGGATATTAAGATATTTTAATTAATTTATCTTAATTTCCACATAAGATGACCCCAAATGACCCCTTCTGATGGTCAAATTTCATGGGACTTTTTTTCTGTGAGTAATCACATAAAGTACAATCCAAAAATGTAGAGAAACTTTTGTACGCAATTACTTCTAGGTTCCACCCTATTTTCCATCCACTAGTGGACTCTCTTCTGTTATGTACTCTTTGCTTGTATAAAATAAATCTCTGGCGCAGTGGTAATAAGACTAGTGTGGTCTTCCCGCTCGCTCTCGGCCAATCAAAAGTTTCAAATGAAACTTGATATAGGCTTACTTGTAACAGCCGTCTTCTTATTCACACTTCTTCACATACTCGCAAGGACGTCCGAACGCCATGTCAAAACTACATAACATAATGTGCAAACATATCATAATGAGCAAACCACAACATCATGACCAACCTACATAACATCATGACCAAACCACATAACATAATGAGAAACCACATAACATCTGTCATCATTACCAAACCACATAACACATAATGACCAAACCACATAACATGACCAAACCACATTCAATTCAATTTAATGGATATCACTTTCGTAACAGTGGCACACGTTGGACAATACCCAACGGTGCATCCAAATATAAGAGAAAAATAATAAACTTAAACTAGGAGTAAATTAAACTAGCATGTATATACAAAGTAAAATTTATCAACATAGCATGTAGGTCTATGTGGTATTGTACCGGTAGTCTTACAGGACCGTATTATTTACAGAGTTGCTGTATGAATTGCAAGTTAATATGGAGCTAGAACTAGTAACAGACAACTAACATTACAAGGTATTTATAACAAAATATAGAGCTTAGAACTAACTGATCATAAAGGTTCATACTAACAGATTAAAGGGAAATACAAAAACTAATTAAAGTGTATCAGGTGGTAATGTGGCCATGGATTTATATATTTCAGATCTTAACGTCATGGCGATTGTACATAATAGAGTGTTTGCACATAACCGAAGATACTAACGGCGTTCCATACGAAACGACTCTACACCATTTTTACCAATTACCAATATGCAGGGTAACGTAACTAATAATCTTTTTTATTTCATTAGCAAAGTTAACGAGTTGTTGGAAACAAAAACGCCAAGTACTGTTAGGCATTTTCTAACAAGTGCCCAAATGTACTTGGAATATGTGACATTTGAGCTTGATGAACCTGCAGCCAACGTTTTTAATGCCCAATCCATAATCAGGTTACTACGAAACAACTAGCAAGAGACATGGCAAAACAGAGAGAAAAAAAGAAAAGCAAAATAAATGGTAAGAGTTGAGATTTCATTTCATGAAATAGTCCTTAAACATTTCAAGTTCTAGTTATGAGACATACCTTCTAAGCAGTGGCGTGTTTAGGGGGGTGCACGGGGCGTGAACGCCCCTCCAAAAATTAATCGCGCCCCCACCATTCCTCCCAAAAATCATGGTCAAGTAGATAAAAATCACCTAAAATCAACTTATTTTGCGAGTTAGCACCCTCAACTGATCTGTCTCTTATACACATCTAGATGTGTATAAGAGACAGGCTCATACATTCTGAGATTTTTTGCAACAGATAAACGCGCTTTCAGATACGCCACTGCTTCTAAAAACATATTCTTTATACTGTACCATTAAAATCCTTAAAATTCTTGGTTTTGTTTAAGACAAGTACCCAACAAATCCAGGTGTGCATGTTTGGTTCTATTATTATTATTGGGTTAACAAAACATCTTTGTTTCCGAAATTCCTAATTAAGGCCGGATGATGTAGTCCTTCCATGTGAAAGCCTTAAAATTGCATGTCTGGTGACATGCAACTAACACCATACCTACAAACTGCAGAGTTCTACCTGTCTACTCAGTGAATTTTATATAGGTGTACAGTTTCAGAAACCAAATTAATTGTTCAACATGGCAATGCAGGATTCGAACAAATTGGCCGCCAAATGCAGATCTATCTGGAGGGGTCCAGGGCATGCTACCCCAGGATATTTTGAAATTTTCAGTTTAGAGGGTTCGACTTAACCACCCCTGGATTCGCCCATCTGGCAGTGTTCTGTAAATGTTCAATTTTAGCTCATTAAATTATTAAGTTCAATTTATTGCATAAATTATCTTCTTTAGATGAGATGATTACAGGTGAAGAAGAACACCAGTTTCTTTGCAAAGCCACTCCAATTAATGATACCTTGAAAGGTAATACTGTACGGTAATGACAACACAATTGTGTTCATTCAAATTTGTGTGTAAGAAAAGGGTTGATTAGCAATGGGGGCATATTTAGCAGAAAATTGTTGAAGTACTAGAACATAAAGCCTGACTCTATGAACTTGACAAGGGTAAAGAAATGGAATGGAAGAACCCCTCCTGTTGTTTGGAAAATAAAAATATGCATACCAAAAACAACTTCAATTTATAAAAAATTCTAAATCCAGGACAGATTTAAAGCTAACAAAGGCTCTAACCTTAACTGTCACATTTTTTTCAGACTGTAAATTTCAAGAATCAAATATAGATAACTGATATAGCATACTTTATAAAACAAAATTTTAATTTGGTAAATTAATATGACTGGTGGGCACCAGGATAGATGATTCTAAAACTGCTTTACAGTGAGAGCGGCAGGATTTCCCCGACTCATCCATCCTTTCTTTTTATCTAATTAGTGGACCTTTCGGTTTTAACCAGATATGAATGTAATCATTTTATCAACATTGTTTAAAGAAAGTCAAGGGGTCTAGCTGATATATTTACACATTTAACATGACACATAAATTAAAAGTTACCTAAAACTTTATAGAATAATTATAGCACCTAATAACTGGAGTATTTAGGTACAATTGCATATAAAACTATCATAAAAAAATGACAATTATAATTTTAATGGTTTTACATATATATTATATATACCACACAATATAAAAAATGACTGAAACATACTTTTTTTACTTGATTAGGTTTCAAATCACAAAACC